>NW_024962268.1:10557458-10621999 GCF_019238085.1 Lagopus leucura | reverse complement strand
TGTTGAAAAACAGTGTTTTGTAGCTGAGAATTGAGCTCTCTCAAGTAGTGTTATTGTGCTCTTCTTTTCTGTTACGAGCAACTTACACATCTTACAAACTCTCAGGGCAAGATAAAAACTTTCCCCCACCTCCGTTCACACCGATTCAAATTGCTACATCATCCTCTAAAGCAGCTCTTAAAGGCTCATCACAGATCAGGCTGATACATGCAATTGTTTAGTGTAAGATCATTATCTAATGCAGAGGATGCCACTAAAGAACTGTATTGTGAAAGTCTGCTCATCAGCTTAAGATCTGCATTACCCATGAAAACTGAAGCACTGCCACTATTTCCCCACAGGTTCTCTAAGCAAACACAGCAAGCGTGGTTACAAGCCATACTTTTCACAAGATGCATCATGACATAATGTCATAAATTAAGCATAGTCTACAGAACATAGGCCAGCCAACACAAGACTGTGTATGCACTGTAATTCTTCCGGACACAGAGCAGCAAGAATGAAGTAGAAGATGGTTGCAGACACACTACAGGATTACATGGTCACAAAACCATAGCTGCTGCATACTGATGCAGCTGCATTCACATAGGATGTTTTAAAGGAGTTCACCTTTAAATGAGCGAAGCTGGTTTTTCTTCTGAAAGCTGAACTTCTATGCCTATTAAAATAAGAACACAAAAAATACCACTCCTAACACTGTGATTAGATCGATAAAAAAAATAAAACGAGCACTTCTATCAGCTACTATAGACTGCTCCATTACAATGCAAAGCCAAACCAGGCACAGCAGAAGATGCTCACCTAATACCAGTACTTTATCCATTCAGTGCTTCTTGGAAGCAGTTCCTTAAAGAACAAATCCTCCACTAGAGCGGCCTCATCCTGAGACACCAGGAGCATCCTACATTAATAAGGGAAGTGACAGCTGTGGGCAAACTCCATGCTGAGAGGGCGCAACCCCAAAGCCCATGCTGCAGCAACTCTGACCTCAGCTGTCCCAGCCTTCTTCTGCTGAGCTCCCTGTCTGGCCAACCAAACTGTCTTCCTGCACATAGAAAGAGCAGCTCTCTGCTCTGCTGGGTGCTCCTCAGCATAAGCAGAGAGAGCCTCTAAGGCTTCAACATGTTGGTTCTTCCCATTGCATGCACAACAGACATTCTGTACAGCAGCTGAAGCCTACACAGGTCAAAGACACCAACATGAATGCCTAAAGCTCGATAACTCAAAACTTTAACACACTTTTACTTTCATGAAAGTAACCAGGATGTGTAGGTTCCACACCTAAAGGTTAATGTCCTTGCTGCAACTGCAGGTCTTGCATGAAAAGTGGGCCCATCAGAGCAACAGGTATTCTGTAGGAGCCCTATGGTCCCCCAGGGTTGCAAAGAACTGTGTTCCTCACTCACTCCACCAAATCCTTCTGTCAGAGCAGAATCTCCTAAGTGCCCGCACCCTCTGCATAGCACAAACTTTCCATTTACTACCATTAACAGAGAAAGGAAGGAGGACCAATCTCTTACAGTTGGTGAAAATGAGAACTGGAAAGAAAAGACCTCTGCACAACTGCATGAGAAAATACTGCTAAACAGGTTGTTTTCTTTCCAAGTAGTACACATCACAAGAATTAAAGCCTTCCAGATTTCTTTTCTGTTCTGATTTACAACTGTGTGGATGGCAGTTGCAGCAAGCATGCCAAAGATCTAAGGGAGTCCTCCTGCTCCAGAAGAAGTGATGTTAACCCCGGCCACAGTCGGTGGCCTGCTAGCAGCCCGCTTGAGCTGTCATTCCCAATGTCTTACTTCTTTTTATAAAAAAAAGCTGATTTGTAGCAACTCCTACCGCAAAGCCCCTACATCTCACACGGCACTACAAGATATATCAGGCCTGGGGTAAGTCTTACCCCACAGACATTCCCTAATACAACAGAAGCATGAAACAAGGACTGCATGAAGGCTCAGGCCACAGTTATGCTGCATTTTCTTATTTACTTATTTAACTAAGAGGTAGCACTAAAGAAGCCCACAAAACAGCAAGGAAAAGAAAATGGAAGACGTCAAACAGGATAAAAAGAGTAAGGGAAAAAAATGCAGAGATACTCAGAACTTGCCTCCCTCCAGTGAACAGAATGCACTCCCCATGACTAATTCTTATTAAAGATAAGGTTATGAGGTAGCTGGGCATCCACTCAGCAGGTGGCAGCCACAAAGATTAACATAAGCGCTGCAAACAGTACACTACAGCCAGTTCCATCTGGACATAAGTTATAAAGGAAAAATCCAAGGAACAGGACCAAGCCCAAAAGGAGCTGCAAGGCTGCCCTTGGTGCACAGCAGTTTATTATCAGTGTTTCATTAACCAGGTTCTTAAAGAGCAGCCTGCCTGCCAGGCAGGGCTCACCTTCGGCTCTGCTACACACGCTCAGGAAGGAAAGCACAGAGAAGCTGTCGGTGCAACAGCACATCCCTGAGCAATTCTAAGCTACAACGGCTCATCATCAAGGAAGGGAAAGCACACGGCCCTGCCGGCGCGGGGCAGCCCTGGGCGCGCACCTCACCCGCCGCTCCCCGCACCCGGCGCGGGGCCGTCCCGGCGCGCGGCGCCCCGCTGTCCGCAGGTGCAACGCTGGCGGGAGGCCGCCGCCCCTCGCTGCGACCCCGCCGGCGGCGCGCCAGATAGGATCTCGGCGGCCGGTAAGGCCAATCTTCATTAAGGAGCCATAAACGCCGCTGTGCCCGCGGTGACAATTTAGCCCATTCAAGCGTGCCCCGCGCCCGTGCATTTAGTAGCGCAGCCGCGGCCCGGGTCACGGCGTTAGGATGTAATAGCGGCCAAATGAGCGGGCGGCTGCACGCCCCGGCGGACGCGCCCACCCCGCGGGCAGGCCGCACTCCGCGGGCGGGGGGACCTACCAGGTAATCCATGTACCGCCGAGGAGCTCCGCGGGGCCGCCCGCCCGCTGACAGCGCGCCCCGGTGCCGGGGAACGGCGCTTCCTGCCCGCCGGGAAGGAAGGGCGCGAGGGGGTTCGGCTAAAGCCGCCAGGTACGGAGCCGGGGGGGCTCTGCTGCCGGCGCCCCGAGAGCGGGGGGAGGCTGTGGGGGCGCCGGCGCTGCACGGCGGCGCTGTCACAGCCGCTGCTCCTGCGCGCGCGGAGGGCTCGGTAGGAGGGAAGGAAACGAGAGGGAGGGAGGGCGCACAGCGGCGGCGCAACCAACCCCAGCCCCGCGCCCGCAGCGCCCCGCCGCTCGGCAGCAGCGGCCGGAGCCCCCGCCCCGCGCGACGTCGCGATCAGCTGATCGCACACGTGGGGGCGCCGCAGGAAGCTCTTAAAGGCGTAGGCACGGGGCGGAGGCTTGGCGCTGCCAGGAGGGCGGAGGGGGGCGTGCCGTGCCGTGCCAGGACCGGACCGGACCGTGCCAGGACCGTGCCTTGCTGTTGCCGCCGTTAGGGGTGCGGGAGGCTTTTGCGGGACGGCCTGATTGCCGAAGGTGCAGGTGGCACCTCTTAGCGTTCTCTGTCATCTTGCTCCCCGGCTGAGTGTTGTCTGCTCGAGACTCCTGCGGCGCAGGAAGGCGTGCGGACCCGGACGCCTCGTGTCGCTCTGACTTTACTTTCTCTTCAGAGGCGTAGGCGCGGAGCCAAACGCAGCAGAGGTGGCAGAGGAGGCAGCGCTCTGCGGGCTCGGCACGGCGCGACAGCCTCGTTCCTCCGCTCAGCGCAGGAGCAGTTTTAATCGCTTCGAAATGGCAAACCCACGCGTCCATACCTCTTGTAGGTAAACACCCGAGCCCCGGATGTCAAACACAACCGCGCTCCTGAGAGCGCAAGGCCACGTGGGGAAGGAGCGCCTGCTGTACTCGCAGTCTTCGGTTGATGCTTGGAAGTGAGCTCTGAGTTCACTGAACGGCCGCCGTGTCCTGCTTGTTCCACAGAGAATGGCGGGGCAGATGGTGGCCTCCAGCCTGGCGTGCTAGCATTCCGATGTCAGGGCAGCGGGCACCGCGCTGCCTCACACCGCAGAGCTCCGCTGCACGTGCAGCACAGTGAGGTGCCAGCTCCTGGCTGCCCGCTGGAGTGGGGTACGGCTGCATCTTGTGGTCTGCTGAGACTTTGGAGCATACAGCTGTAGTGATGTTAACAGCACAGCCAAGACCACCGGTCTCGATAAGGCACAGAGCTGTTAGCGATCTTTGAAAAGAACTGTATGTGAGGCTGAAGGCTTAGTACTTCGTAGCACTAGTGAAAGCAAGATACCTCATCTTAGGGCTACCTGGAAACAGGACTGCAGGCCCCTGCAAACTTTAGCATTGAAGACTTGTACCCTTGTTTTCTTTGTGCTTCTAGTGTCAGGCAGCAGTGGAGCAGGCGCCACGCAAATCAGATGTCTTTCTTTGGCACTGCCACTCCTGATGCTGTAGTCTGCTCCCACTGGGAGGGGGGTGGTGCAGCGTGAAGGACCTTTCAACCTCTCTGAGCTAATGTGGTACTGAGTAAAGAGTAATCAAGCTTGCAAATAATTACTTATTCCCAATGAGAACAAACAGGAGTTTTGTTATTAACTTCCAGAAACAAGCTTTTCTAGCGGGGCCAAAACAGCTCAACTGCATTCAACAGAATCTGCAAGTATACATGCTTTTGATAAAAATTGATGTATGCAGGTAAGAAATTGACCATAAAGCATTATTTTCCCTACCACTTGCAGCAACTTTAATATCCTATAATGGAATCTGAACATCGGACCTGTAGGCTTTTCCACAACTCTTTAGCACGAGCAGTAACATTTGTTTCCCCAGAGAAACAGACAGTGACTTCTAATATGACTGCGGGATGGGAAATTGAAAGACTATTGGATAAAATGATTTAGAAAATAAAAAGTGTAATAAAATGCACTGCAGAAGCAGATAGGAAGGAAAGGGGAATGAATGAATAAATGAGGATTCAAGAGCAATCAAGAATGCATGTTTATAAGGATATTAGTGAGTAGATGGCCTAGATTTAGTAACGGGTGGGGGAGGAGGTCAGCAATTTCTGCTCTGATTTCTTGTGATGTTGCAACATCACAAGAAAGGTTCAGTCACAACATTCAGTTAGCATCAATGTATTGATAAGGTGTTTCACCCTGTACTGCTCAAAAGGCAGGGAGGCCTTGTCAATAAGTAATTCACTTTCTAATAGTGTTTGATGTGGAAAAAAAAAAAAAAAAATTATTTGCATTTCATTAAGCTATCTGCTCATTTTAGCATTTTAATACCTGGAGAGTGGAAGAAGGGATACAGGTCTGGCCCTTACTGCTATTCACTGCTCTGACTGTTTTCCTTATAGTCATGGCCACTGCTGGGAACTTTCTGCTGATCACAAGATGCCCTTTTGACAGTGGGAACTACAGGCCGAACAGAGGTAGCTGGAGGAGGCCCCTCAATAGCATTACAAGATCAAACTGTATCTATCCTTTGTCACTGCGTTTTTTTTGTTTGTTTTGTTTTGTTTTGTGTCAAATTTTTTGTGTGTTTTCCCTTTAAAACCCTTTCTTCCTCAGTAATATGTCACTTCTGAGAACTGTCACTTTTGGACCCAACTATATATGACTAGAGGAGAACCTAAAGGAGAACACAAGGAACAAGTAGAGACTTTCTGAAGTGCTGCTTATGCTAGTAGAGGAATGTGCAATGACTGGGAGTTCTTTCTTCTAGAGCTGTTTGAGAGGAAAATAGAATCTGTATTAAGGCAGTTGCCACAAAGAATGTAGTAGTGGGTAAAGAAAGTGTTTGGCTTATGTTGCAGCATGTGAAATTTAGGTCAGACACTGGAAAACACTTCAACAGTAGGGATGTTTGGGCACTGAGAGACATATCTACTAGAAATTGTAGAATTCTTGTGAGTGAGGCTTACATAAATATTTGAGTGTTTTAATAAGCACTGATTTTGATCTGGTGAGAGTGAAGTACAAGACCTTTTTGTCTTGTACAATTCTGATATCTCAAATTTGACTATGAAGATGCAATACATTTATACACAAAGAAAAATATTTACTTCCTAATGACTATTTTATATGTGCAGTTTTCCTTCTAGCTTACAAGCAACTGTACATGAGCTGAACAGAACATCAGCTTATAAAATCAGAAGCATTATCATGTATACACTGCAAATCCTAGAGATCTGATGAAAAGAAGCCAAGCCCGAGCTTATGTTAGTCATTCTCTTTAGTGTAAACAAACAAGTGCTCTGGCCATTGTGCAGGTTTACAGCATGTTCATTTTATGACTTAAAGAGAAGAACAATATTAAACAATAGAACATAAGTGAAATTCTATCTTTTTTTTTTGCCTATGCAGAAATCATTGTTGCTGAGGTATTTCTAGTGAGTCCCATAGGACATATTTCATCTAGGAAGATGTTGAGTTTTGTAACAGAGTCATAGAATGGTTTGGGTTGGAAAGAACCTTTAAGATCACCTACTTCTAACCCCCTGCTATAGGCAGGGACCTCCCACTGGACCAGGCTGCTCAAAACCCCATCCAGCCTGGCACTGAACAACTCCAGGGAGGGGGTGTTATATAATAAACTCAGTGTTAGCTATCTTCATGATGAGGCTTGTCAGAAAGAAATAACATGGCAGGGTAGAAGTTACCTTGACTTACCATGATGTATGTTTTTTTGTTGTTGTTGTTTTCGGTTTTTGTTGTTGTTTTGTTTTCATGGTGCAAAAGATCATAGGGCAGATTGTAAGAACTAGTCCCCCCTCCTCCCCCCCCCCAAAAAAAAAAAAAAAAAAAGAGTATTCTTCTTCACAGGAGTACAAGTGTATTTGGTTAAACCCTGCAACAGACTGTATTCCCAGAAAGGCTGCACAACATAAATAAATAAATAGATCAAGGACTGTAATTAGGGTTTGTCCCTGTGAAGTGCTGAGCACAACATTTATTTGTCAGTGCAATTCAGTGAGTTTGAACTTCTTAACCTGGGATTGCCATGTGCCAAAATCAAGGAGTTATAGCACTAGCAATTAGCAAACTCTAAACACAGAAATGTCATAAAAGTGATTGGATCACTAATATGAGGGTGGCTCTGAAAGTAACGCCTCCTGTTTCATGGTGTTGGCCTACAACATCAGAAGCAGATGTTGGTGGTATGACAGTAAGGGCTAAACCTTCCCACCAGTACCCCAGCACATTTTGTTGCTGTGTGACAGATGGCAGCACAGGGGCAGCCTGATAGAATGGTGTCTGACATGGAAGTGCGTGTGAAGCAAAGGTGTGTCACTGAATTCCTCCATGCTAAAAAGAAGTGTGTCCACTGACATTCATCAACACTTGCTGAACATCTGTGGAAAGCAAAGTGGATGTGAGCACAAAGAGGCAGTGGGCAGTGTGTTTCAGCAGTGACAACAGCAGCTAAATAATGCCTGGCTTTCTGAGATGAACTCAGCATTTGGACTTTTTGCAACACCAGTTTTCATGAGGATTACAGTTCTGAATAAGGTGTGCAATATATTTTTCCAGTACAAATATTATCTACAGAGCATACAAACATTTATCTCTTATGCTGGAACTGTTTTGCTGTTTTACTGGATAAATCAATTGAAATAATGCAGTGACACCATGATCTTTGCTCAAATATTATCTGTGGTTTTTGCCTTTGATTTTGACAACATGAAGAGAACTTAGTTATCTTCAAGGCCAGAACTAACATTGTGTTCCAGATTTATCTCTAGCATCGCTTGAGAAAAAGTATTGCGAGTCTCAGACTAGCACGTGGACTGGTTTGGAATCTAATTCTTAAGACCTTCCATCTTCCCATTTCATCTTAGCAAATTCATGTTTCTCAGACCTCCTCAAACCATAGTCTTGTGAAGGTGTAAAAGACAGTGCATCCTGATCTACATGATACTTTTGTTGTGTCTGGAAGTTGACACTGATCATCCTGCAGGTCTGCCTGCCTGAAGGAGTGCAGTTCTTTAGCTAAAGCTGTGCAAGGACTTGGAACATAGATCTGACTGTTGCTAGTATCAGTCTTCTTCACTATAAAAGAGCAAGATTAAGGACATGTATGAATTGGTGAGAAGAAATATGAAGTGTCAAAACAATTGACTGAACAAGCAGTTCAGAAGCAAAATGAATTGTATTTTGCTTATGACCCTGTATTTCAAACTTACATTCAACGTGTTGACCCACCTTGTATATTTTAGTTTTGCATCTTCCTTATGTTGCAGATACTGTATTAGGTGTCTGGCGTCGAGATCAGGATGTGACGTGCCAGGAGTAGGCATTAACGAGGCGATGTCGGGATGTGACACGGCAGGACCTCCCCTGCTCTGTGATGGATGTATGACACATGCTTTAGGGGCGTAGACGAAGCACATAGGGTATATAAGCTAGAGCTCACTTGTAATAAACGCCATTTTGCTGTTCACCATACTGGTGTGAATGTCCAGTGATCTGGCCCTGGCCCTATCATGGCCAGTATCATAGATCCTTAACACTGCATCCTTATGAATTGCATGTTTGAGAAAAACCAAACATGAACATGAACAACGTGCCTATGAACTTATACAACTTAATTTTTTATGCAGTCAAAATATAGCATTTATTGAGGATGTGCTCAGCCAAGTTTATGTCTATCAATGGAAATGACCATTTCATCTCTCCTCAGAAATAATGAACATAGTATACAAAGTTGTGGATGTTTCTATATTTTAGCTTGCTCTCTGGGGAGACTTAAATGTAAGTAAGAGGTAATTTGTTGATATGTATCTCTATGGAAGAAATGAAGACAGAGCTAATCTATGTAACATATGTTAGAAGAGAAATTATGGCATAGTAATACTTATGTTAGAGTTTGAACTCCAGTTACCACTTCATACAAGAATAATGCTTTCATTTTGTAATTCATGTTAACTAATTGAAGCTTTGCAGGCATGTGAAAACAAGTCATGATTAAACCTGCAGTTTGCTGTGTAGTGTATCCTTAGGAGCTCTCATGTTTCTTTAAAGCATATCCTGGGGTACTACTGATTAAACTGTTTAAATGCTTTGTAGTATTTCTACTATTAATTAAAGTATGCAATTGATACCTAAGCATGCCCATCAGCATACAGCTGAAACAGGATTGAAAAGCAATATCAGAGCATAAGAATCTGGAAACAAATCTTAGCTGTAGATTTGAGGCCCACAGGAAGTAACAAGCCTTGAATTCTATCAGTCCAGAAGGAGAATCCTGCACTGATCAGATTTGTTTACAAAAAGGATTATAACTCAACTACTTTTAGCAGACAAGGAAAGTGGAAAAGGTTATATCAACTGCATAACATTTGAGAGAATTTCCATTTAGCATAAAAGTACAAGGAAAGTAGTATAAGGAAATATGGGCCAACGTACTAATTTCTGAGGAGGGGGAAAAATGAAGAACAACCATAAACCAACCAAAAAACATGTAGTGTGAAAAAATTAGATACTGTGAATTAAAATCAGCAAGATACTTAGAAAGTCTTGGAAATCATTTAGCTCCAAATGATTTGTCTCAATTGCAACTGTTCCTAAGGTATGGTTTTATAGGTATAATTCTGTGCATCTGAAGTTTGAAGAAGGGACATGCCAAATGAATCCACGTGAATCAAGTTCATGCTTCCCCACTAGTACAGTAGATGTAACTTTAAACTGAAATATTAAGAAAATAGCAGTATACTAGAAACATGTCACTTAGCAGGAAAGCAAATTTGTGTAACAGAGGGCATTTACTTTCAGCTTTACATGTATCTCTGTACTGGGACTTTTACGTAAACAGTTTGCTTTTTCAAACTATTTATCTGACTCCTTGGCTTCCAGCTCACATATACAAATACGGATGGCATCTATATTGTAGAAATAACTTGAATTGAAGGTAATAAAAATGTATTTGAAGTTCCAGGCCTTCTAGGTTTGGGAGCTTCCGCTATGTATTTTTGTAACTACCTCTACCTTCACACCAACTACTCATGTACAGTTAATGCCTTTGAAATGTAACTGGAGGTATTCAGTACTAGTTATATTGTTTTCCCCATAAAGCAGACTGGTTGACTACTGTCTACTCTACAGATGCTTTATTTCATATAAAGTGGTTTCAGCACTGGGCCCATTTATGTGAGAAAGTTAGGGTGGTTTGTGTTGAAACAAGCTTCCTTAGGTGTCTTTTCTAAGGTTATAATGTATAGTAAAGGTTGAATGCAGCAGACTTTTAAATACCTTACAGCCTTACAAAAGCTGATTCAACAGATGCTTAAGTATGTAGTTCAGTTACAAGCAGACCTTAGTTCAAGTGTTTACAGAAACAGAATATCAAGTAGGTGTTTCGCTTCATCTTCCTTTTGGAAATCAATGGCTTAAATTCCCACTGTATGTTTTGGATCACAGATTAAGAAATTATTCTGATAGCATGAGTGTAAGTGAAAAGAGATCCCTGGGGATGATCCCTGCAAGTATGAATGGGTGCTTGTTCTGAAATTACGTGCAGAAAGCTACTTATAAGCAATATTGGTATCCTCAGAACAGTCTCTGCAAATTATAGCAATAATAAGAACATGTATTCCATTGCAAGACTGGACTTTCCTAACAAAAACAATAGCTTTATTCCTTGTACTTTCAACAAGAGTAAGACATTGATTATTTGCCCTTTGCATTTGCTTCAGAGTTCTTCCCAGTAACTGAGCTGTATTCACTCATCTTTACAGTAGGCAGACTATCACTCTGAACACGAAATACAGTTCTTGAATTCCTGGCTGTCCAAAATGTATATACTCTTGAGTATTCTGATCCATGCTGTATCATGCATGTGTTCTCTTTAATAGTTGCATACCTCATCTATGGCCAAGAGGAAAATGCAAAGCAAACAAGTGAAGTAGCTTTGATATGTCGGTCTAGTCAAAATTACATAACCAAAGTGACATGAAGCAGTTATTTACACATCACATAACTAATCAGGAAATGCATTTCACACTTTGAAACTAAGTGTGTAGCGGTGTGTTTTTGGAATATGTATCTTATTTTTGATTTTTGGCTAAATTAACGCTGCAAGACGCTGTTAGTCTGCATGGGGAAGTTTCCAGTGAGAGAAAACAAAACACCATCTGTTGGGAGACAGCCAGCTGACCCTGAAATACTGTCACTCTGACTGCTCTCTGTGCTGCGTCTTGATCTTTGCTCAGAAGATCCTTCCAGTAGTATTGTTTCAGAATAACTGGAAACCACAATCCAAGAGTTAGAGTGGATATTAAAAGCACACACTGGGGCCTTGGTATATTTTATATATAGGCGTATGGCAACAGATCAAAGTGTGATGCTATGTGCTGGGGTTCTGTCTGTTTAAATGCCCTGACTTATTGAATTCCAGAGGAGGAATGCGATCAACGTTTTTGTTTTCAGGCCAGAGTAGGCACCTGGTGGGAGTCAGAAATAAGACTTTTCTGGAGTCTCAGAAGTTCACAACTGATCAGCAACAAATAGAAAAATCAATCTCAGGTTCTGGAGTGGTGGAGAAAAGAAGTGGAAGGGCTCGGGAGGTATTTTTGATGATTTTGTTATTTAGAAGTGATTGAAAGCAGGAAAGAGAAACTGGAAATGAGTCTGCAGGGCACTAAATAGGAAGGATGACTGAAAAATCATATCAGTCTGTGGAAAGAAGTGAGACTATAGCAAGAAGAAAGAGAAAGACCAGAGAAGTTCTGAGGCGTCGTGTAATTTCTCGACACACTCACCATCGTGCCTTCAGTTAACAGGACAAGGAAAATTCCACCTGCCTTCCTTGCTTCTTCCTCCTTGGCCTCTTCTTTCTATGCACCTACCTCCTTGACAGGAGCTAGGTGCTTCTTCCTTGCAACTTTCTTCCTCTGATTCTATGCTTGTCCACTCTCACCCTCCAGAGAGGCGTTGACCTGGCCCTGCACAGACTGGATGGGAAGGATCAGCTGGAGCAGCTGGACGCCTGTTCTCACACAATAGCCCAACTCTTCACACTGCAATTGTTTCACCTCCAGCAAATTCAGTTTCCCCAGATCTTGCAAAACAGTTATCAAGGTCACATGCTATTGTTTACTTTGGCTGTGCCTAGAAGTTAAACTTGCCAATGGCCACTGCTATTGGTGAAAAAAGCTGCTGATTTCACTGAGTAAAACTCGAATAGCTTCTTAGCAAACCTCATTTTCCTTGGGTGTTCGAACAAGGTCAAAGAACTCATTACCATTTTCTTGCAGAGCTGTTTGGGTGTTGGTAGTATTTGTACAATTTTAAGATGCCTGCTTCAGCTTTTAGACCATACAACAATATATACATTGCTAGGTTCTTCTCTACTGCTCCCTGCACATTAATTTATTTGAGAGATTTTCCTTCCCCTCTCAAACAAAGCATAATTATAATCAGGATAAACCACATGTAAACCTTTTGGGAACATTCTGTTGTAGCAAGAATTAAGGACATTATTGACTGAACCAGATGGGCAGCATTATGCTATTTGAACAATTTCATTTGCATATGTATGCTGTGCAAAATTAGGTGTAGAAAACACCTAGAGGCAAAGCTGGCTGTAACCTTGTAGTATATTAACTGTCATTCAGGCTTTTTAAATGTAATAAGCACATAATGAATTCTTGATATGAAAACATAGGCTGAGGCTTATTGCCATTTAACAAAGGGACAACAACTTAATTGTCCCAGAGCATAGTTCATTGTCAGGTAAGTGTTCAGTCTAGGAAGAACAGAGTGTGCTGTGCTATCCTGTCTTGTTCATACTGGAATATGTACCAATTTAATAAAGATGTTAATCAGCTATTGTAGCAAATGTTGAATTTGACCTTTCTGTGGGCAAGGGCAGATCTGTGTTAACTGTTGGTGTATAAGATAATTACAATTAGCTACCATATTTAAAAAGATATGGTGTGTTACTACATTAAAGGATAAGTTCATTTAGTATCTTCTCACCAAAGAGATTCAAAGGAACGCAGGGTTTCTGAAATAGCTGACTTTAAATATCAGCAGGGAATCGTAAAAAAGATATTCAGTTGGAATGCACAAGTGAGTTGCCTCAAATCAGGGCATCTGCTAGCACTCCTCACCACTGCCTCTCACTCTGTTAATCTGCTTTGAGACTAACAGTGGAGAAACTTGTAACCAGTTTTCTGTCAGGATAATGGTCTCTCCTGATGGATCTTTTGCAATGTGTTTGTATCATTAAATATTCATTAATAAATTGGAGACATTAAGAAACTAGACCAATTCCCTATACTTTATAGTAAAACCTAATTACAAACTAAGAATAGAGAGAATGTTTATCTCCTTTATGGTCTCATTTTATATAATCCAAAAGCGTCTAGTTACTATTCCACGTTATTACTCAGAGGAAATTGCAGGCATGTAGTTAATAGAGAAAGTATCAGTTTTTATGTCAGCTCTACTTACTGCAATCCTGGATAAAACACATTTGTTGTACACTCTTCAGATGGCACTCCTGTTCTATCTTAGCCTTAAAGTTCCTTATAAACCAGTTGTTACTTAAGTTGTTGTACCTAATCACAACACCTGTGCTTCCGTTCAGTATTGTTCTGTTTTGTATTGTATTGTACTGTCAGTTGCCGACAACAGTTCTGTATTGAGTTGCCGTTAAATATAAATACCAACATTTTTCTTAGAGATAACTGAAAGCATAGATCTACATATTTCATTGACATTTGGGACATTTGCCTGGTCTGATATTATGTCACGCAGTCTCTTCTTTTGAAGAACTGGAAAATTTCTATCTAGGAGTAAATAGTATAGGAAGAGCCACCATTACCAGCCAAAAGAAGCACTATGAGAGTTTTGATTTCAATTAGTGTGGAAATTTTGTATTACCACTCAGCTATTTTGACTCTTCTGCATGTAATCCAGAAAAAACATCAGGGCAATCCAAAAAAGTTACAAGACAGGAAGGAACACGGTTTTTTATGCATGCTCCTTGGAGAGATTTGCAATATAAAAAAAGTAGTAAGCTTTTGACCATTTGATCCAAAGACATAAACAGACTCCCACTGATTTTAATTAACCTTTGATTAAGTCCTGAACTACTGTAGCTTCTTACTGGTTAATGAGGTGGAGTTAGGGATTTTCCAGTACTCACAATATGTTTTATGAGTAACTTGCTATGAGTAACCTATGTAAACCAAAAGAGAATCTATGCTTTGAAGTCTAATTTTTAAGAAACTTATTACTGAATGAATTTCAAACAGCTTATCTTTTCAGATTTGACTTAAAAATAAATAAATAAAAAAATAGAGTTATTACAATCACCAAAGATGTTTTGGGAGATAATCAGTGTTTCCAAGCATGTCAAATAATCAGTGCAATGGAAACAACTAGAGTAGAACAAGAAAGACTTTGTATCTCCTGTGACAAAACAAAAAGCCAACAAATTATGAACTTAAGACAAAGACAAAATCTGAGATGTAAGGAAAAAGAGATGCAAGATATAAACAGTAATGTATTTACTAACAAAGATTTTGCTTGGTTGGGATTGCTTATCTGAAATCCAGCTTTTGGGGTTTTTCAACTGAAACAGCAAAGCTCTATTTATATCATCTGAATGGTACTAACAACAATCACAGTTATATCTGGGTGCATTTCATAAAAATAGCTTTGTATTTTCTTCTAGTTTGTACTCATGTCTGAATTTATTTTTTAAACCTTTGTTACCTGTGTTACTCGGCAGCTATCATATACACACATATATGTGTGAGTTATAATGTCTGTGAAATGAACAGTGTATGTAATATGCAATAAAAGAGATTTCATTGCTCCTGACTGCTTATTGTGCCTCAACCATGCAGGTCAGCTGAGGGCTGTGCCTAGTATCTGATGTTCTGAGGCAGCTTAAAAAAAATTAAGTTCATCAATAAATTCATTGTTGTGCTTGCATGCTGGCAATTATCCACAAATACACTCAAAATTTTTTACACATATAGCTCCACTCAAGCTGAGAGGGTTGCAATTCTAAAGTAGCACTGGCCCACTTTCCCCACCATTCCTACGTGTTTTAAGGATGAGAATCTAAGGACAGCAGATAGATTCAGCCACTGCTGCACATTTCTCTATTTTACATGTAATTAATTAAGAGCTACAAAGGAAAAGCAGGACAAGGGTGTGAATATTCTGAGTCCATCTGGGAGAACTCTTGGTTAGGAATAAGCTGTATTTCTCCTTTGATCATCTTTCATTTATTTTTTTAGAATGGTGAAAAATCGTAATTAGCTGAACTGTAAAGGAATGAAGGGAATAATAATTTAAAAGTCAGTGAGTGAGAGATCCCTCAGTCAAACTGAGTCTCAGATCAGGTAAATATTTTTTGAAAACTCATTGACATCTAGGTACTCTGTTGCTAGTCCATAGATTTCAGCTATAGGAGCATGTCCAAACTGTGCTTCATAGGGTCCTTTGACTCTACCTAAAGTGTATTTCTTTTATTCCTTTGGGGGAGAGGGTAAGAAGCCGAAGTATAGGGTTCTGCTCTTTAACTCATCTGAACAATATGTGGATAGCTGCTCTATCTTATTTCTATTTTACTTTAACATGAAGAATAGATTTAAATTATGTCTGAATCTTGCAGTCTTGACTAAGTAAGAAACTAAGGCTTTCTTTATAAGTAACGTAAAATGTTATCACTTGCTTCTGTGGCAGAGTGTAAGAAGAATAAAGGCGTGTTAATTCATCGATATGTTACTGTTAATACCTGCTGAGAGAATTAAGGGCAAGGATTAACTTTACTCTGAACATGTCAAAAATCCTAAGCAATGGTACTAAAATAATTAGAGGCTTTTTTAATGTTTTAATGTTTTAATTTTAAGTAGATCCTACCAGCTCCCACCTACCATTCCTGATATTATCCCTGCTAAAGATCAGGAAGCTGCAGCAGTGGGCAGAACATACGCTATGGAGTCAGTCTCCAGACGAGGAACTGTCAAGAGTTTTCAGTATACCACAGCAGATGATTTATAGTTCTCATGCAGAAGGGATAGATGGGAACTACAGCGTTGTCAGTTCTAATTTCATTTCAGATAACGTTACATTACTATCTGAATTACTTTCCAAATGTCTGTTTATACATGTCACATCCTCATAGCTAATTATGTATCCTGCTGAAAAAAAAAAAAACAGTTGCAGCTTTAGAGCTATAGAACAGTAAATGGTCAAAACACAACATTAAATCACAGCTGAAATCAGGCACTTTAAAAAATGACAGATGTAAGATTTATTGTGCAGCTATAAATCAGTCTGTACGTGCCTATCTGTTATGACTTGCTGTCTAATTATACAACTATGATATATTTTCCGTTTGATTGCTATCTTAATCAGTATTCAATTTTCCTTTTTCTTTACTATTATTATTTCTGTGTGTGGCCTCATGTATTATTGACTCACCACTTGTCAAATTCTGTCTGAGAACAGAATTATTCATTGCTTTGGCATGTATTTTGATTCTATCTATATCTTCACAGTTATTATTAGTCCATTTTCATAACAATCACACAATTACAGAATCACAGAATCATAGCAGTTGGAAAGGACCTCTGGGTATCATCAAGTCCAACCTTCTGCTAAAGCAAATTCCATACAGGATGTTGCAATCCTTTCAGATGAGAGAATATTATCACATTCAGAAGCAGGAATGAGGCAGAAACAGTTAAAAGTCAAAGGATCTATAGATTTGGGGAATCTAATCTAAGACAGACAGGATTCTGCAATATTTAGTGTTGAGTAGCATCACATCCAGACTGCTTTCACTATTACCTTCAAGAACAGCTCTGACTGCTCACGCTGATGTAGGCCAGGCCTCGACTTTCCAAGTCAGACTTGTTGCAGTTAAACAAAGCTTATGGATTCAGGCACTTCTCCTTGCCTTTCTCCCCACATCTGGAGGTAATGACTGCAGGGGGATTGATTCTGATAGCACAAGGGATCAATCTAGTCATTCTGTAAATGAGGGCAATTAACTCCATATAAGTTTGTGCAAAGGGCAGAGCTGACTTGTAGCAGGCTCCTATGGCAGTCCATTCAGAGGCAGAATGCCACCCCTTGATTAACTGACACACATGTGAGATGTGGACATGAAGGGTAATGGGTTCTGAAAGACAACTGGCAGCATTACATACTGGTGACCTTTAATATCTTTTGCATGTGCAAATGAGACTGAATTTTGCATATAGGCATCTGATATGAACGAGTAGTTGATATGTTGCAAGCATCTTTTTTAATCACATTACCAAGGTGTCTAAATGTTTATGTCACACATCGATGTAGATGAAAATAAGACTAAAATAGCTGAAATCAAAGCTGGATCAGTAAATTAAAATTATTATCAGTATATGCAAAGTGACTTCAAGGGCTGAAAGAAATTACATGTCTACTGACTTGCATAATCACAGTAAAGAACCACAGTAGAACAACTATTAATCAACTCCACAGCTGACAGAATAGTTTTTACATGTACCTTTAGGTAATACTGTCAAGATGCTTCAGTGATTTGGGAAACAAGTAAAATTATAAGAACAGGAAACTGAATATGATCTATGAAAACGTGAGAGTCCTCTTGCACAATTTAAGTAGCTAACTTTAGAGGCTGCTGCCTTCCTACAGTGCTAGAGCAGTCTCAGGATTATGGGACTACCAGTCATCTGTGGGTTAGTCCCAAATGCCTATTGCTATGCAGTCTTTTCACGTTAGCCCTCCCAGAATTATGGTTCATAAAAGAGCTTAGCTCATTACTGTTGTTTGCTCACTGATTACTAGCTGCTCTCTATGGGTTCATATACCCAGGAAGCATAAAGCATGGTTTGGCAACTGAGGCTTTAATTCTTGTTCCGGAGCAGAAAAGGGGTCTCTCTAAATTACAAAGATTCAGGCAGGAGAACTAAATCAAAAGCAATGAACAGATGATAGCAAAGTGGACCGTGCTACTTTACTTCCCAGGCAGCAATTGGGAAGCACCCCTTTTTCACTTAGGTCATGTGCTTAACTCTGAAGTGTTATACACAAAAGCACAAAACCACTGCCAAAATGAAATCTAACATTGCACCAGTGGAAAAAAAATGTCATAGGCTGTAAACCACTGGCATGTGACTTAATAGTCTCTCATTGTTCTTAATCCTGTTATTGTTTTCTTTGCTATTTTCAGAGCAAAAGTTCAGCAGTGATAGAAAAGGAATAGCAATGAGGGACGGTGGAGTCCACCCAGAATTGCCTGGTGGTTCTCTCTCCTGGCTTGCTGCTAGAGCAACACTAATTCCTGCAACCTTCTCTTCTCTGATCCCCACTGCAAGCTTCAGGGATAGTGCAGAGTAGCAAACAGATGAACCTGGCCACTCATTACTCAATAACCAGCTGCCTTTGGCAGCTATCAGCCAGTATGTTTTGCTGACTGTTTGGACACTAGTAATCATGTATTGTCAGTTTTAGAACATTCCTCTCCATTCATTACATCTTTCCCTTCCACCTTCTGCCTCAAATTTCTTTACCATCCGTCAGACATTCCTTGTGTAAATGATAATATTTTGAATTGATAAAAAATGCCAACAACACTAATTCATTTGACCCTGTGTCAGAGTCCCCTCTGTGGCTGCGGTTCTGCTTACAGTTAACTCTTCTGAACAGCCTTCCTCTGGCTTCATTCATGCCTCACACAGAGAAGCCCCACCTCACTCTATAAACAACAGACTCCATCTTTTTGGCATTCTCTAAGCAGCTTTGAGTGGCCACAAAAGGAAAACAAAACAAAACAAAACAAAAAAACCCTGCAGTGAATATGAAATAGCTAGCATACTTAGAAATGCCAAGTAAAGATCTGAATTATTTCTGAAAACTTCTCTCCAAGAACAGGTAATCACTTTAAAATCCAGTATTACAAATATGACTTATGAACTATTCTCTTAGCCTGCACAGACCTAATTAACCTCATCAGTATGGCAAAGATTAATACAGAAAAAAGAGCTTCTACTGTGAAAATAGAATAGTTCCTATAACATAGGAGTTAAATCTGACTTTATAAACATTAAAGTGCTCTTATGATCTCTCTACAAATATTTTATTTCTTGCACAACATATTATCTAAACATAAACCTTGGCACAATAAAGTTCAAGTGAGAGTCTTCTGACCTTCAGTAGAACAATACACAAGGAGTATACGTTACAGAACTTGAGAAGCAATTCTGCTTTATGAAATTATTTTATTGACAAATATTTGTTGGAAGGAAGGTATTGTAGTAATGGAAAGGAGACACACCTAACAATGAGGCTTCTGGATGAATTTTACAGATGTTTGCAAGTACATAGATCACTGCCTTCAGGGACAGACAAAGGCTGAGTGAGATCCTGCCAGTATCGTTGCATGATATTATGATTTTTCTCAAAGGAAAACTAGTCTCCCATCACTTTTTTTCTAACCTGTGTGGCATGGTTTTAAACTGATGGGATCTTTGCATGTATGTCAGTGTACAAAGCAGGACAGAAAATGTTTTGAGATTTTATGTGATCAGAATTTTAAAGTAGGAGAAATAACACTTGTGACATTTTCAGAAATACAACATTTCTGAAAGTGTAGACTACTCATGACTATGAAATATTTTAGCTGTCTGAGTCTTGTAAAGTAAGACTCAGTAACCTGTGGTATTCACATGTGGCCAGGTACTGTCTTCTGAGCTGAGCTGAGTCTGTACTATGAAAGAACACTCAATTTCAGAACTTACATGGATGATAAATTTAAAATTATCATTGTAAATTCTGCACTGATGTACACATCATACAACTCCAATAAAGATAAAAGGATTGTGTGGTTCATATATCAGAATTAGGTGCTCGTACATAACTGAAAATCTCTCTACAAAAAAGAATTTTTTACATCTGAGACTTTATATCCTCTGCAACCTTCCAAATACCTCTAAAGTCAAAAAATTAAGAAAGTCTGACAATATTCTTCTACTTCCAATACTGAAAGAAGTAACAATCCTGACATGGAAGACAAATTCGGGTTGGCTTTCTCCATGTGGATGGGGAAAGTAGTATTTACACAGCTGAATTTTCATTGGCTTTCCTGCTAAGACTGAAGAATTGCAGGAGCTGACTGTGACAAAAACAGGTGGCACACAGAATTGATATTTGACTACCACTGAATTTCACGTCACCCACTGAGTCAGCATACGAAGACAGCAGAACTGGGTCACCATCAATCTACTATCAGCCAGTACAAAATTGTGACTTTGGGGCAAACCTTCAGCTCTCACTTTTTATCCCCTCAGCCTCCAGCAATTCACTCCTTGTCAGTTACAGGTTTTTATAATTTAAGTCAATAGCCAAATAACATAAAACAGTAAATTTATGCCACTTCAAAAAGGAACTGCTCACCAACCACAGCAAGCTCTTCCTGTAAATCCCTCGCACATCACAGCAGTTGCTCTTTAAGGACTTTCTGAATGAAACACCTCTACCCTGGAATGAGTGGTATTCAGAGCAATGTGTCAACTATCAGACTTGTTAAATTTTGGACTTGGAGATTCCTGACTTGGCCCTAGAGCCATATTGGTGATGCATGGTAGAGATAACTTTCATAGTATTTGGAGGTATTTGGAGGACTTTTCATGAAATTTGATGCTAAAAAAGAAACTCATGGGTTCACCTCAGTTGTGCCTATAAGAAAGTATGCAGGATGCAGCAACGCAGAATGCCTAAATCGGTGACTTCATTTACCATCCAGTGCCAAAATCAGAAACATTATCTAAAGCCACAAGCTGCCTTCATATCAAGTGCTGTTCAGCTGGTGTTTCATTGTTACCAAATATTCAGAAAATATTGCCTATAGCTCTAAAATGTTCTGCATACATAGGAATTCTCATTCCATATCACAGCTTTTTAGTTTTGAATCCAGCAGTCACATCATAATAGAATGTTTAAATTGTATGTGCACAATGATGTGTTCATTTGGACCTTTGGTCCCTCCCAACGATTCAATATATTGAAATTTTTAAATCTCAAAATTCAGTTAGCAAGTTGAGTTATCATCTTCCAAACAAATGTTTTGATAAACATACCTAGAGCTTCAGAACATCGTATCTATTCAATTCACTACAGCTACTTAACTTCAGCACAAACTTTGTTTTTGGGAAAAGCCATAAAAATTGAGATCAATTTTTCTCTGTGCTATTTATAGGTTAGCGTGTTTTGTGTGTAATACAGCTTTTAGATTTACCAGTTCTTATCCCTAGAATTCCTAGACAGTACCTAATTGTAAGCAATGGAAATGTTCCTACTCCCAGGACTTCATAGGTAAGACTTCAGTACTTCTATTACTTATAACAAAGTGGTCATCTTCTAAACATGAAATGTTGAAGATCTGATCCTTGGGTTAGGAGCTTCACATTCTATTGAAGACAGTGAGCACTTTCTGTGGAGTTTAAACCAATACAAAATACATTAACCAGCCTTTCTGCTCTAGAGTTATGTAAGGTTGGCAATCTTGTCCATGGCAGGCAGGTTGGAACTAGATGATCTTTAAGGTCCTTTCTGCCCCAAGCCATTCTATGGTTCTGTGATTCCTATTAAGTCTCAAGGCAAGACTTCTCTAAGAGAGAGGAGCAGGAAATCTGAAAATTAGCATTCTTCTTAAAACACTAGTTAATATTTAAGTGGTGATAATGTTCCTCCACCAAGAGTGCATTAGATCCCTCCTTTTAATGGAAAAACAGAGCTTTCAATCCTTAAGCTGCATTACTCTCTTTTAATTGTTCATTTTCTCTCTACTATTTTTCTATATAAAATAACTCAAGAATTTTTGACACAGAGATGCATTTGCCCCTAAGATGCATAAAAATGTAAGCCATGTGAAAAAGAGAGCAAATACTCGTGAAGAGTTTCGTGAATTCACTTCAAAACAAATTTTATAGTAACTTGAAATTTAAAAAAAAATTATCACACAAGTTACATTTTTATTCCTTCACTGTTCCACATAGAATCTGTTCCAACAGAAGCATCTGTTGTCCTTTTGTCCTTCATCTGCCCCTCTTTCATCTCAATACATCAAAAAGAAGTTTTGTAATAGTGGATGTAGTGTGTCAAATTAGTGTGTGGTATATTAATTAGTGTGTATATAATGTGTCATATAGAAAGGACTATCTTTCTATATGAATAATATTTTTACTAGTTTCCTAAAAAAATAAAAAACAATCAAGTTCTTGAACTTGATTCTTGGTGCAAGAACTGAGATAAGCTTTCCACTTCTTAACAAGCACCTAAAATCAGGAGATGAAGTTTACAGTTCCAAGTGGCATCTGTGCCCTGAAGAGATTTTCCAAGACATTGGGCAGACCGTGTCTTTTCCAGGTTTTGAAGGACATGACTTACAGACCGTAGCCTTCTTTCAGTTAAGCTAACCATGTAACAACATAGCCCTTGTAACCCGCAAGTAGTTTTATAACAGAGCATGAAGACCTGCTGCAGAAGATTATGTTATGATTAACTGCCCAATGTAAATAATGGGTGATTACAATTAATGAAAAGAATTATTCAGTATTTCTTGTAAATAGAACATTTGATATACGCTGATGACACAGTTGCTGTAGTTGTAATCAAGTTTTTGAAAACTTCAAAACTTAAGTATACCCAGATCTAACAATCCAGTTAATAAGACAACTCACAAGTTCGAGAAGTATTGGACGAAAAGTGACAATAAACAAGAGACAATATTTTTCTCACTCTACTGAAATAAATCAAATACCATGTAGAAAATTGGTCTTTACCATATGGTTTCCATGTGTGTCACTCCAAGTTCCTTTCTCCCACACATTTTATTTCACCGTGTACATTTTCAAAATCACCACAAAGCTTGAACTCCCATATTGGATATAAGAGAGCCAACAATTCTAAATGCTGGATAGTTCTACTTTGTCTTAGGTTTCTTATGCATTGCCAGGTTTAGTGACAACATCCTTTTTGAATAATGTGTGATCACAAGGGGCACCCTTGATGACTTTGGGTAAAATTAATTGCATTACTCTGTCTAAATCCACTTGGATAATTATATCATTGCATTCAAAGTTATCATACTAGCTTTTGTTAGAAGAGTTCTTTTTCAGTTCATTCTGCAAGGCTTTCCTCTTTTTTTCCTTTCAGCGATGACTGAATTTCAATGTAGTTGAAGTACATCTCTATGAGAGCTCAAACATGCAAGAGAATTGCAACAAAGCACTCTATTACATTGAAGTTGTTGTCATGTCTCTGTTTCTTTAAAATGTGCACCAAAAAAAACACTGTTCTCATGATCTCAAGCACATTATGTTTTTCAGTTTACTATAAATCTCAATCAGGATTTCTGCTTTCTCCATTTTCCATCAGTGCAACAGCAATCAAATATTTATTCCCCCCCTTCAAATTTCCAGTAAACAAACTTACATTAGCTTGTAAAGACCCTGTTGTAATTTTAAATCTTGTGGGCTTCCTTTTTTGTTTTGCCTTCTCATGCCAGTATTTCAGACTGGTCTTTTATTTGAGCAGCTGTTTTCCTGTTTCACCACAAGATGTCGGTGTGACACACTTACAACTAACGCTATTTTTCTCATACATAGCTGTTGCAAATTGCCAACGGATGTAATATTTTTCTTCTCTAAAAGCCCGAAAAAAAATATATATATACTGAAGCTATAAACATGTGCTATCAGAAAGCAAGCATGACAAGTGCAAGGTATCTGTAACAACTTGCCTCACTTCAAACCAGTTTTGCACAGAGCAGTTTTGCAGTACTTTCCAAATCATTCTGTGGTTTCCTGCGTCATGTAAATCAGGCATGATGTGCTCAGTGTGGTGAGTGACACTGGGCAAGTTGTTCAGATTCACCTCTGTGCTTTCTGACACACCTAGGAAAGAAAACCAGAGAGGTGTGAGTTACTGAGCTGGCAATGAAGAACATCCATCCTCTCCTTTTTGCAATTGCTCACTCCCTGCAATATCCTGCTGATTTCTGTTTTTCCACTCACTTCTGTGCACTTGCTGTTTCCAGGAGAAGTGTGCCGTGTCCTCTCTGCAGCCCCATTTAACGTCTTTGGCCCCTGTTCCAGTGGCACCTCTAGGCCCCCATAGGCATTGGCACTGCTTGTGGGCCCACATCATGACTTGTCCCTGTCCCTTCCTGTCACTGCCCCACAGTTTCCTGACACCTGGGACTGCCTTGGATGTCCACTCAGTCTGTCCTAGCTCCTTTCTGGTCCTGCTTGGCCACTTCCATCCCTGTCAGGGAGGTGAGTAAGATGGGATTCTGCCATGGGGTGGCTAACTTACGGAGCATGCAGTACCAGCCTCGCACACAAGAGAGCAGGGATGTACTCTTCAGGATGAGGATTTAAAATCGAAGGATCACAGAAGCACAGAACAACAGAATGGTTCGGGTATGAAGTTTGAACTCTCACCACTGTGGGAAGGTTGCTCCCCACCAGCTCAGGATGCCCATGGCCCACCCAGCCTGGCCTTGAGTGCCTCCAGGGAAGGGCACCCACAGCTTCTCTGGGCAGCTGTGCCAGTGCCTCACCGCCCTCTGAACAACTGCCTAAGGTAATCTACCCTCTTTCAGTTTAGAACCATTACCATGGTGTCCGATCACCACTTGCCCTTGTTAAAAATCCCTCCCCAAAATCACCTCAGGAGTCAACTGATATGGATATAAATTGCAGGACTGGTGTGTACAGTGCACATTATACATATTTGGCCTATACATCAGAAGTCCTTCAGTGCTGCGTTGTCAAAACTGAAAGCCTGGAAATTCCAAGTTAATGGGATGTTTGTATTTTAGGGGAGAATGTTCTGGTTGATGCACTCTCCTCATTACCAGTGAAGACGTGAGAAAGATGGAGTTAATTCCTGAGGCCCTCAGTGGGAAGCAGAAATAGAGATTGGAACATAGAAGAAACAAGGATGAGAGAGCACAAAGAAGTGAGGCTACATTACCAAAACCTTTCTCTGCCCCTTAGAGTAGAAAAGAGTCGTATAAAAATTTGCACAGCTTTGCATAAGACATCGATTTTGTGGGGTATTCAAAGCATCTTTCATGCTAATTAGACCAGAAAGACAGTTCCAAATATGCTTAACATAGACATCTGAAGGGCTAACACAACTGTTTCTGGAAACAGATGTAGCTGTCCCACATTAGTTGTTAGCTGTGCTGGAGTTGTTTCTCTTTGCAGCTGAAGCATGAGTAAAGCTTAACTTTTCTCTGGAGAAAATGGGAAAAATAAAAGTAATAATAAAAAAATTAAACAGAGAATGCAGTACTCCTGCATAGTGCATTTATTAATGAAAAGTAAAGCCTAAGTAAAGTAAGTCTATCATCAGAGAATTCAGAAGGGACAGCATAACTTTCAGCAGTTTCTAAAAGTATTATATCCTAACCAACCAGGCACACCACTGCACGTGAGGGTTAAATTTTCCTCATCAAGTGAATCACCAGCTTACAAAACAGAAAACAGCTGCTGAACAGATAATGGGCAACATCCCAGGTTATTTTTATCCCTGCATAGGAAACCATATATTCAGAATTGCATTTTTAAATGATTTCTAGAAGACAGTTTGACAAGACAAAAGCCAGTAGTTGCATAAAGCAGCATGTCTCACTTCCTTCTCACAGTACTCAAATCAATGAGTGAACATTAAGAAAAGTTATCTTGAATGCTTGACCTACCTCTGAAAATTTCCTTACACTGCAATGCAGCCTTCATGAGTCAAAAATACAACTGCAATCTCAGAACCTTAATTACTGATACATCCAGTATTCCTGCTCTGTTATCTACTCAATACAGAAGCTCATTTGTGATTACTATTGAAATTCAGCTGCCTAATTCTGCATAAACGAATCCATTAGCAAACAAATATGGCATATAAATTGGCTTACCACTTTCATGATAATCAAAGAGGTAAGATTAAGAGAGAGAGCTCTGAAGAACAAAGCCAAACGAGAAGGACTGAAAGTATTCGAGCATCAGTGCAATTTAGGAAAGTAGTGAAGTTTCTAGCAAACAGTAAATTTGAAGGTTCAAGCCAGTAAACCTCAGAAAATTAAAGCTACTGAAACAACATGATAGTATTAAGGATTTGAAGTTTTCTTTATATTCTACCAAAGAAAAGTACCTGCCTTCTGGAAGCTCCGAAACATAAGCCTTCAAGCTCCTGGCACTCTAGAGTCTGATTCCATGGCATGCTGTGGAAGACTGCTGTGTTTTTAGGCTACTACAACTGCGACTGTCCTTTGGCTCCCTAGGCAGGGATGGTTATGTTTCCCTCCTTCCTCCAATGAAGTTGTGCACAAAGCATGTATTTTACCTACGTACAACCTCTGCAATAACATCTAATGCACTTTAATTTATAGCTTGCCTAACCAAAAATTTACACTAACAGCATAAATGCTGCTGTGAAGCTAATTAAACTTCCTCCCTTACTATAATGCAATAACTATGTATTTTCATTAGAAGAAATGTATAGTTAATCTGTATTGCAACATATGCTTTAGAAAAACTGAATAATTAAATGCCCATTTAAATGCCATTTACATTACTTCTCTACTCATTGTTTACAACAACAAAGAGCACTATTGCATTCACCAGAAGAGCACTGCTTTTCTGCTTTTACTACTTACACATGGAAGCACATATGAAAACTGTTGATGCCACTCAAGACCGAAGCACTATAAATAGCTCTCTGTTGTTAGAGGATAGGAGATGAAACAGGTCTCATGGCACTGGAGCACAGCATGTCCTATCAAGTGCCTGTGCTCTGCCTGTGCTAAAAGCGAGAGGTGACATCAAGTGATCAGTTAGCCTGCGAGCAAGGCACACGCCTGGGGAGAGTTTGGTCTAACTGTAGGTTCCCTTAGGCAACAGGAACACAGCAACTTGCCTTTTTGCCTCAGCAATGGCAGAAGCTGTTATAAGACACTGGGTGGAAACTCCTGTACGCTATCAAGAGCAGTTTGCTGCCGAGGAGCTGGAAGAACACAAACTGAATCACTCTCTTTATGCTTTGCCGGGACCTTTCACAGCTACACTGAGCAGAAGAGGGCAAATTACAGAAAGTACAGATGGGGCTGAGGCAAGTGGCCAAGAAGAAAAAAAGACGGGCTTTCAGGTCTTGCTGGATGTTGTGCAGTTTCGCCCAGAAGATATCATTATTCAGACTTTTGAAGGCTGGCTCCTGATCAAAGCTCAGCATGGACCCAGGATGGATGAGCACGGCTTCATATCCAGAAGCTTTACCAGACAGTACAAACTGCCCGATGGAGTGGAGAACAAAGATTTGTCTGCGCTATTCTGCCATGATGGCATTTTGGTTGTTGAAATGAAGAACTCGATGGGAATTAATTAGTCTTGACAATTGGTGAGATAAATTTATTCTTAATATCACAAATGGTATTATTCAAGCAATGCTGTGGAGTGTAGAAAGCATGTGGCTGCATTAATATTACAGAAAAGGAGAATAATCGTATATATTTTTCAGTATGCTGAATTTGTTGTTTGATGTGAAATGTTAGACTACTTGTCCCCAGCTAAGTATATGCTGAATAGCCAGATTTTTTGAGCTGTAGAAAAGTTAGGCTAATCACAGTATGAGAAAAAAAAAAAAAGATATATTTGATAATACTGAAAATAAAGCATACTTAAGGGTTCATTTAAGGATTTGTATTTCTAAGCAGTAACTGTAATATGCAATCATAATCATTAAAGAAGCAATGAACAGGTTGTGAGTTTTATACCAAAAATGTGTTTTATAGTTTTTTTAGATTAGTTTTCTCCTGCAAAAGCACATAAAATAAACTATTAAAAAAAAAAAAATCACTGTTCAAATTTATAAACAAATTATCTATGAGAGAGTACGTTTTACATGTGTTACATATTTGAAAGTATACAAAAACAAAATAAACACTGACTACCTTTGTTTGAAAATGCAGTAAGTAGAAGCAATATTTTCTGTCAAAGACGAAGGAAATACTGTAAAAGATTTGGGAAACTGTTTTTGTTTAACACATTGAGATATCTGTTAGCAACTAAAGAAAAAAATATACTGCTTATATAAATCAAAAGGACCAAGCCATTATTTGTGAATCCCTGCTAATAAAAACACACAACTGGAGTATGGATGCCTTGATTACTATTCACTGTCCATCAATCAGTTGGATATTCTTTGTGTTGCTTGGCAATGTAGGCTGACACACCTTGACTATATATTAAAAACTTTTCTGCTAACCTTTTCTCTCACACTCTCTATGGGCTCTAAATGGATCCAATTTTAAGGGATTTATTACAGACACATGTCTAATTTCTCTCCTTGTTTCTCTCATCTAAAAAGAGTGGTAGAAATTAAAAAACATCTGTCCACTATTCCTAGTATCTAGACTGCTCAACCTTTATAAAAATGCTCCATGTGAATTTGCAAGTGCTCAAATATTTGAGAATATCTGCAGTTGCAAATTGAACTGTCCCACATATTCAGGAGATAAGTCTGACTGCTGTGCTATGAATAGTAGAGGAATGTGGAAAGGAAAGTGCCAAGTTAAATACAGACTCTTTATGATAGCCATCTGCTTTATGGCCAAATGAAAAACATACTCTAATGAAATTGAATATCAATACAATTTGAAGACTATGAAAAAAAATTTCATGAACAAAACTCTGGCTCTCACCAGCTGAGAGTTCTTTGAGTTTTAAACAAAAGCCTGAAGTGTGTACTTCTGCACACATCCATTCACTGGAAAGATTTATGTCGTGACTGCTTAGACTTCAAGGCATTTGAAAACAGTTCACTTAGAAAAGTGAGGAGTCCAATTTCTTGTATTTTATTTCATATTTGTACTAACACGAAATTCATACAAAAAAAAAAAAAAGAGAGCAATTATTTTATTGTTGTTGTTGTTGTTGTTTTAGTAGAAGTCAGAAACAGTTGTTTTCTACAAAACTAGGCTAAATAAAATCATATGTCCGTATATTTTCATTCAATCCACACTTCTAATTTATATTGCCTGTGTTTAATTTAAGGCAACAAAAGGACAATCATATTAGAAAATTAGGTCTATATTTAAATGCTTCAGAGTCAGGAAGCTTCCCCAGCCAGGGATCCCATGGAACACATAGCATGGATTAAATGAATTCTAAATGCAGGTCTAGATTTAAATTTTGCACAACTTTATAAAAGCTCATATGTTCAGAGCCATGGTTTCCATATAACCTTATGGTACAACTGTTGGGCTGCAGCTCAAAGCAACTAGTTAGTAAACTGCTTTGGTGGCTTTTGTTTACAGAGAATATTTGATCATTTAAAATCACAGACATATATAAAAATGACTCAGCTTGTGGTGCTGGTATTTATTGCCCTAGAGATTTTTTAAAAAGTATTTTTAAAAGAAACAAAAAACACATAAGTGACTTAATTATTTTAAATTAGATCATGATTAAATTACTGGAAACTCGGCAAGGAGTTTGATGAGAGACAGCCAAAATCGCACCGTTTGCTCTCTGTGTGTAAATGCCACGGTTACACACACGGTTACACAGCTCTGCTCACAAAACAAGAGAACATTTGACATTTGCCTGCCTCTGTTGTCTCTTCACATCACTCTGTGTCCAGTTCCGTACTTGCTGATGACACTGTCCATCCAAACCCAGAGGAAAGTGCTGACCCAAATGCACGAAGGTTTGTACACAGCTATGTTTCATCTTCTTCATGAATGTCCTTCCTCACGTGTGGGAATAGCAGCAGCATGATGGCAAACTGCAACTATGCTGTAATACAGACCTGACCCTAACTCCCATAACACAAAGCAGAGGGAAGTGTTTCTGTCATTTGTTTAGCTTATTGAAAGCTTTGGGACGAATGATTTCTATACATTTGCCAGAACAGCCTCTAAATACCTGGCAGAGCTCTTTCTTCTGAATTGTCTGTGAGGAACTGTTTCCATTCATCAAATGTGATGTTTGACTTTAATAACTTGATTACAACTGAATGCAAACATCAAGAAGAGAGCTGTAAATACTGTTCATGCACAGTGAACAGTGAAATTTGTACACAGCAAAAAGATTGCAGAACACTTACAGCTTACGGCAGGTTTAAGCCACACTGATTTGATTAAATTAAGGATCCTGATATTGGCTATCTGCAAAAAACTGGCCCAGAATAACCAACATAGGCTGTTGCAAGCAGTGCAGAGCAAGTTACTGAGCATTCTCTGCTCCCATCAGTGAAGGATTACCTTTGTAATTGATTGGGCTATTCTTCCAAATTGAGTCAAGATGATTTCATGCATGAATCTAATCACTGTGATAAATGCTCTCATAGAAGAAAATGTCTCAGTATCAGCACAAGTTGCCAAAATCAAGGTCACAAACACATTTCTGGGTGACCCCTATGAGCAAAAAGGCAAAATGTCTTGGGCTTTCAGGAATCACCTTGCCTTTTTATAGAATCTGCCTTTTCCAAGGCATGTGAGACAATGCTGCACATCCCAATACTTGCAGTGCAGGGAATTGAGTCTGACATGGCACTCATCATCCACTCAATCACAAGTCAGCTACAGCTCTCAATATTGGAAGGGAAGAAAAGAAAACCCTATGGTAACTGTGGTAACAAAATTCCCTTTAGGAGGAACAAGCCTTTCAATCCTTACTCAGTTCAGTGCTGGAAATCAAAATACACTTTTTATCTGAGTAACACAAAATTTATCTTTTAACAGGAGTGGAAGAATTTCCGAAAAATATTAAGTGTGCCTTCTCAGTTGAAATAAACATTTGCTTTAGTCTTACTAATGCATAATGTCTGCCTCCGGTCATCCAGAGGACAGTATCTCAGCAGGCTTACTCTGAAAGAAGGGGGGAAGCCTGAGGGCTTAGACATGTGCCTTACATCTCAGAAACCTGAGCTGGATGTACCCATGTTAACTTTGGGGCCAGAAGTACCACCAGTCTTTGCCAATCCAAGTCCAGAAAGCCTGGATCATCCATTGCTGTGCATAAACTGCAAACAAACAAACAAATAAATAAAATCGCTCATTTTAAATATTTTCATGGATGAAGAGACAGGAGAACCATGGTAGTACAACTTAGGACCCCCATTCAGGTTGACGCCAGATCAGGGCTTTCAGTCTCAGCTCCACTGTGGGTTGCAGCCTTACTGCAGTTCCCATCAGTCATTGAAATGCCTTCCTAAGCCTGTTAAAATGTTAATTAAAATTAAAGTCTGGTATTTCTCACATACACAACCACACAGTAATAATGCTGATGATCATATTTTCAGGGAAAAATATGTCCAGTAGCCACTTCCACACGCAGAACTGATACAAGGAGAGAATCATTTACAGTTTTCCTGACTTCTGTTTGCTTACTGTACTTTGGGCTGACACTGGTGAGCAGTCCTGCTCTGCTGATGAAGCATGCCATTCCTCAGCCCTGTAAACTACTATAGAAAGAGAGTGGGCACGCAAAGAGGAGACAGAAAACTGTAGGACATGGTGGGCCCGAAAAGTTCACCAGAGCTGTGTTCAAGAAGGAATAAGGAGCAGGAAAAGCCCTCCAATTAATATGAAATATATATTTACATATTTTAATATTTTAAGGTATAATATTTCAACTTTCTGTGAGAAAAATCTGACTGTTTTTAAAAAGAATGCATCTTTAAATGGCTAAAAAAAGGCATTTTGAAATGACTTTAACAAATTTAGGTTATTAATAGAACCAGAATGAGACATCCACTATCTTCAGCTATGTTTCCTTCCAATTGCACATTCTGATAATTTTTCCATCCATTAATCCTCCACTCCCTCAGATAATCAGGGATACCATAACACAATCTCCAAAGGTTTTTGCTTAAGTAGAGCTGTATGGCACTGGGGTTACAGTGTGAGTGCCCTATCTAAACCAGCCACTCTGAAGTTATAACTACAGACATAACCTCACCATTGCAAGCTGGTTTGCCAGCTTACAGTAAAGCAGAAAACATGCACAGCTGTCCTTCCCAGTTCTGCTTAGAGGAGCTTTGATCCAAAGCAATGTATCACAGGTGCCACTACACAGCCGACAGGGCCATCTAGTGTCTAGCTCTCACACCGTGATAGCACTGCTCAGACAGCTAATTGAGATATCCCAACAAGCTTCCACAGATGAAAGAGCAGGGGAAACACGACACCAAATCAGCCAGCTGGTGCCATTTGGAGGCAGCTGATATACCACAGCGTTCAGTGTTAGTGCTGCCCACATTAGTGAGACTCTGACCAAGAGGCAAGACAGGATGAGAAGATATTTTGAGGTTCACTGGCAATAATTACTTTAATATTTTTCCATTTGCCATTTTCAGAAGATGATCTTGCTCTCTTTTCCTGGATGCTTAGAGCAAAGTGCTCTGCAGATGCTGCAGCAAGTACTAGAAGCAGACATAGCTTTTGTTGGATGTTAGGTTTCAATAAATCTGTGTCTTAACTAAAAGACCTAGTGAGACTGCATCTGGAATACTCTATCCAGTTCTGGGCCCCTCAGTTCAAGAAGGATAAGGAATTGCTTCAGAGAGTCCAGTGTAGAGCCACAAAGATGATGGAGTGGAGCACCTCCCTTATGAGAAAAGGCTGAGGGAGCTGGGTCCCTAGCTTGGAGGAGACTGAGGGTTGACCTCATTAATATTTATGAATATGTAAAGAGTGAGTGCCAGGAGGATGGAGCCAGGCTATTCTCAGTGACATCCAATGATAGGACAAGGGGCTACAGGTGCAAGCTGGAACATAGCAGGTTGCACATAAACATGAGAAAAACCTTCTTCATGGTGAGGGGAACAGGACACTGGAGCAGGCTGCCCAGAGAGGTTGCGGGGTCTCCTTCTCTGGAGACATTCAGAACCCACCTGGATGCATTCCTGTGTGACCTGATCCAGGTGCTCCTGCTCCAGCAGGGGGATTGGACTGGATGATCTTTCCAGGTCCCCTCCAACCCCTGACATTCTGTGATTCTGTTAAATTTATCATTTTGAAAATGTCAAAGTGAAACTGTCTCAGCAATTTAAGACTTACTACTTACATCTTTAATGTAGGAAAATCATCACATCAGTCAAATTTCAGTGCTGATTTCGGTCAAACAGCACCTTCTGATATTGATGATTAGTTCTACCATTTACACTAGCTTCCTTGCGTGTGCACATGGAACAGACACATTTCTTTATATACACAGGAAGTCATGCAAACCCATGGAGAAATGAATGCATTTTTTACGTAATCTCATTTTCAAAAGATGTTAGTGAAGAACTTTGAGCTTCAGCCTGAAGTGACTACAGTGTGGATACAATCAGTGTTTCCAAATTCATATGCTAAAGGTCAGAATGATTAATAGTGATCTCCAGTGTGATCCCCTGAACAGCTAACTCCACATAACCTCACCTTCTTATTTCCTCCTTGCTCATACTGTTTGAGCAAGAACATTTATTTAAAGACTTCAGATATTTTAAAAACCCATTACTCACTTTCCTAAATTATTCAAGTGTTAATAATCATCATGTTGAAAAAAAGAGTAGATATTCCCCTCCCCTCTGAGATTTGCTCAGTAAAATAATTGTTTCTCCAAAACCAAAAGTATTAGCTTCGATAGCTCCTAGGGCAGTGTCTGTACTATCCTGATGTTGTGATTTACTTTGTGAATCAGAAGACACAAACATGTATTAATACATGTTGCTAAAAACCCTCTTCAGTTGCTAACAGAATTCATTTTCATCAAGAGGCGTGAATGTCACTTTTCCACATAAAAACCAGAAATTTAATACCTTTGGGCGTACATCTCTCTCCTGCATCACAACTGATAGTTTTGTTATCACAGAAGCATCTGGATTGGAGCAGGCCTTCAAGATACATGGAGTCCAACCATTAACTCAACCCATCAAGTGCTGTCTTCATGCCACACTCACCTAAACACTGCTAGGGTTTTGTTAACTCCTGAGGAAGTTCTGTCTGTTCCCCTGGCCATAGAATTTTTAGTATACTTATAGCTTTTTCTCATAATGATATCAGTATCTTTCTATCAGCTTCCTAATTCTTCCATTCCCACTTCCACATGTCCTTTCAAAATAAAATATTTTAAATATTCCTCTTACATGAATACAGTTATGTATGTATGGGTACCTAGTAAAAACTTATAAATGCTTGCAGACCAGAACGAGGTTCTGACACTGCTTCTGTTAGAAGACAATGATGCCTAAAGTTTCTCTAATGGTATGGGATGCCTGGTATGTCTTCCTTTTAGAAGGGTATGAAATCCCTTCTAAAATAAGGATTTTATAATGAATGCACTTGATCCAACAGATCAAGTACAAGAGGAACCTTTCTCACCATCTGCTTGTCAGTATTCAAGGCCCATCTCCTCCAAATCCAGAAGCAGTGCATCCTGAGAAATAGGAAGGCAGATAAGAACACCAGGAGGCCCCTGTGGATCAACAAGGAATTCCTGGACTTACTTAGGCACAAAAAGAAAGTCTACAGGGAATAGAAGCAGGAACAGGTCACCTGGCAGACTACAGAGAAGTTGTGCAAACAGCCAGAAATCTGGTTAGGAAAGCTAAAACCCAGATAGAATTAAATCTAGCCAGGGACATAAAGGACAGCAAGAAGAAATTCTACAGCTATATATATCAGTGATAAAAGGAAGGTCAGGGAATATGTGGGTCTCCTCTGGAAGGAAACTTGATATCTGGTCAGGAGGGATACGGAGAAAGCTGAGGTGCTCAGTGACTTCTTCGCCTCAGTCTTTATCAGCAAGGGGTTGAATTGTACCACCTAATCTGCAGAAAGCAAAGTTAATAACTATCCACAGGTTCAAGACCATCTAAAGAATCTGAATGCGCACAAATCCATGGGACAATGACAGCCATCCACAGGCTCTGAAGGAACTGGCAAGTTAACCACTATCCATCATATTTGAAAGGTCATGGCAGTCTGATGAAGTTCCCACTGACTGGAAAAGAGGAAACATAATCCCCATTTTCAAGAAGGGAAAAAAAGAAGATGCAGGGAACTGCAGACCAGTCTCACCTCTGTGCCTAGCAGGATCATGAAGCAGATCCCCTTGAGGGGGATTAAGGCACATCAGTTACAGAATCAGTGGATAAAGGAAGTGCAGCTGATGTCACCTACCTGGGCTTATGCAAAGTGTTTGGCACTGTCCTACATGACATCCCTGTTGCCAAACTGGAGAAAAATGGATCTGCTGGATGGACCACACACTGGATAAGGAATTGGCTAGATGGTGGCACTCAGAGAGTAGCAGTTAACAGCTCAATGTCCACGTTGAGGTCAGTGATGAATAATATTCCTCAGGAATCAGTGCAGGGACCAGTGCTGTTTAACATATTTGCAAGCAACATGGATCAGTAGGATCGAGTGCATCCTCAGTAAGTTTGCAGATGACACCAAACTGAGTGGTGCAGTTGACACGCTAGTGGGAAAGGATGCCATCCAGAGAGACCTGGACAGGTTTGAAAGATGAGCCCATGCCAACCTCACGAAGTTCAGCAATGCCAGGTGCAAGATCCTGCACCTGGACTGGGGCAATCCCAAGCACAAATGCAGGCTGGGTGGTGAATGTCTTGAGAGCAGCTCTAAGAAGGATTTGGGGAGTGTCAGTTGATGAAATCTTAGTATGAGCTGGCAGTATGTGTTTGCAACCCAGAAGGCCGTTATCTTGGATTGCAGCAAGATAGGACCAGAAGGTTGAGGGAGGCGATTCTGTCCTTGTACTCTGCTCTCATGGGACCCCACCTGAAGTACTATGTCCAGTAGATCCCCAGATTGGAGCCCCTACACAAGAAAGACATGTTGGAGCAGGCCCAGAGGAGGGCTGCAAAGATGTTCATAAGGTTGGAATATCACTCTCATGAGGACAGACTGAGAGATTGTTCAGCCTGGAGAAGAGAAGGCTTTGGAGGGTCCTCATAGCAGCCTTCCAGTACCTGAAGGGAGCCTACAGGAAAGGTAGGGAGGGACTTTTATAAGGTCATGTAGAGATAAAAAATGAGGGGAAATGATTTTAAACTGGAAGAGGTAGATTTAGACTAGATATCAGAAATAAATTATTTACTGGGAGGGTAGAGAGACACAGGAACATGTTGCCCAGAGAGACTGTGGGTGCCCCTTCCCTGGAGCTGCTGGGCGGTCAGGCTGGATGGGGCTTTGACCAATCAGGTCAAGGGAGAGATGTCCCTTCCTTCAGGAGGGTTGAAACTAGATGATCTTAAAGGTCCCTTCTAATCCAAACCGTTCCATGATTCTGTGATTCTCTGATCTCATCCTGTGGAGGCCTTTATATTTGCCAGAAGACCATTAAAGAAAAAGCCCTCTCTGAGAACCCAGAAGCTAAAACATTGTCTAATAGTAACTTTCTGTTGTTTTTAGCCACTGAGCTTCTAAGAAATCCATATGTCTCGAGCTAACACAGACAATAAGAACATCTATCTCATCTATCCCAGTCTTTCTGCATACTGCATGCCCTCAGTGTGAGAATCCTTCTGTTTTTTTGGCTCAAAGCTTGCTTCCTGAGGTATTTCTTGTGATAAGACCTATAACTGATTTATTGAGGAGGCAAGTGATGGGTGCTACCGTGTGACAATCAACATCGCTTTGTGGACATTTGGAAGCCCCTTCCTCCAGAGTTGTTTGCCTCCAGAAGAGAGTGCTCAAGACTGTTTACTGGTGGAAGATCTGGCCTGTGACTAAATAGCTCCAGGGTGGTATGGGAAAACTGGGAAATAATACCATCGTATCCTGTGAAAAACAGGATGCAGGTGGGCATCCCTGCTCCCTCCTATCTGCTGACAAGGCCTGGAAGATGAGAAAAAAAGGAGTTTCTGCTGAGATCCCAGAGCCAGAAGCTGCCTCTTCAAGGAGAGCTGACTCAACCACTTCGTATTTGAGCTGTCATTCCAAAGAGAGCTGACTCGACCACTTTGGACTTATAAATTGGTACTACCATGGAAAATTGTCGTCATCAACGGAACGACAAGGAACAACAACACCCAACAACCCACCACTACTGAGGATCGATGACTGAACTACGAACCACACTGCATCCATGGTGGTGATTATCTCCTTCTTGCTTCCTACAAAAACTCCTTGCTTTTATTTCCTATCTTTTCTATCACCCTTCTCCCCTTCCCCATTTCCCTGATTAAGATTTGTAATAAACTAGTTGGACCAACATTTGAACCGTTGTTTCTTAATCTCACACCAGGTATACAGATATCAAAGAACCTCCTCTCCCTCCTATAATTTGGAATGAGACACTCAGTAAGAAAGACAAGGTGAAATTCCTTTGAAAAGTGATATCAGTATCACTTAAATTTAATCTCAGTGCTTCCTGCTAGCAGAATATGCTGTCTCATACTAAAAGCAAGTGCTAAGGGAATGGAAAATACTTCTGCTTGATGCCAACTGCTTGTTGCCTAAGTTAGTGAGAACTTCCTTTGGTTTCAGGCTGAGACAGAGAAATCATTCTCAAGATTCCACAGTGGCCAGAGAAAATCCACAAACATGTAAGGTTAAATTTAAACTCATCTATCTTTATCAATGGAGAGGTACAACTGAAGAGCTGCTGGTGACTCTAGCTCTACTTTCTCATGCTGGCCTCTGCCAGCCACATTCCTGCACAGCACCAGAGCAACTTCAGTTCAATGGACCCAAATCTCACAGATTTCCAGAACTCATGGCACTTATTTTCCCAATTTAAATGCCTGCTGGGAGTGCCCAGGGTTAGCAGAAGTGCAGAACCCTATGAGGAAGTCCTTTGTCCTTTGCCTTGAATGAATGCTCAATTCTTCATTTTTGCTATGCTACACTTAAATCATTGTTTACAATAGTTCTACTGCTGCAGTTATTCTATTTTCATGTCATATTTATGACACAGAAACATAATGCTGGCTTTACCTGGATTTCCTTGGCTGTTACCCATTTCATGGCTCAGAGTCTTGTTTATTTATACAATCTTTGTCACATAATGGATTGCTATATACTAAATCAGACATTACTCCTCAAAGACTTGTGCAGTCTGGGCTAAAGCCCCCAATGCCACAGCATGGTATCAACGTTTTACAGGCTGGTTCAGCCCAGTTCCATGACCAGCGGGGCAGAGGCATTTCACAAAATCCGCGCCTCCAGAAAAAGGGAACAGGAGACCCCAAAATAATTAAAAACAACAGCAAACTGAGGAGAAACAAACTAATGTACTAAACATAGTATCGGAATGCAATATAACACACCATAATACAATATAATCAGAATTGAAGCTAATAAATCAAATATAATGAGAATGTCTGAAAGGTGGAAAGGCCTCACCATAACACTGAGGTGAGATGCGCAGTCCAGTTGAGCAGCAGGGAGAAGGGAGCAGTGCCCACGATGAAGAGCAGACGAACAAGAGCCCATCAGTTGACCTTGCCAGGAGTTATATCTCCTCTCCGTGACTGCAAAGTCCCCTTGGGAATGTAGTTCTTCTTCTCTTCTGGGCAGGTACCCTGGACTTGAGCATTAACAGTTAAACTCCCAGTTTCCCATGTGATGTTATGATGTGGAATACCAAGAACCAAAAATCAAAAAACCATGACACATGGAAAGACTCATACATAGTGGATTTATCTTGAAAGCATATTTGCATTTTGGTAAAATGTTATCCCTGCAAACAGAGAGCAAAGACATGTATCCCAAGCAAAATCAAATGCAGAATAAGAATTTCCCCATAGAAGTCATCTTTTAAGCAGACAGAGGCTGAGATAACTAACACATACTGCAAAAAAACCCTCAATTTTCTAATCAATTATTTCTGATTTTACACAACCTAGCTTAAGAAAAAAAGAAAAGAAAAAAAGAGAAGTTATGCAATTTCTGATGAATTTATGTTACTGTTTGAAAACGCTGTTTTATTTGCTCCTAAATTCCACCATATATTTTTCCTAAATTCTATAGCATGGTATAAAGCGTCTTCATTTCTCTTAGACCAATGACTTGTGTTTAAAATCATTTCGTGCCCTCTAGTGGCAGCTCTGTTTGGCAACGGCTGATCTGAGAAGTCTCAGCCTGCTTCCACCTAGATGTTGCAGTTACAGATGAAGTAGAAAATGGAAGAAACCCATTTCATATACATTTTTTAAGTGAAATTTACCATGCATCTCTACAATTACAAAAACTGAAGTCATTTCTAGTTATGACAAGATAGTACCGCTGGCAATGCAAAATCATAGAATCACAGAATCATAGAATGGCTTGGGTTGGAAGGAATTTCAAGGATTACCAAGCCCCATCCTCCATGCTGCAGGCAGAGCCATCAACCTCCATATTTAATACCAGATCAGGCTGCCCAGGGCCGCATCCAACCTGGCCCTGAACACCTCCAAGGATGGGGCATCCACAGGCTTTCTGGGCAGCCAACCCGTTCCTTACCACTCTCTTGGTAAAGAACTTCTCTTTGATATCCAGCCTAAATCTTTCTTCCTCCAACTTAAAACCATCTCCCCTTGTCCTGCCATTATTTATCCTTGTAGAGAGCTGACTCCCCTCCTGTTTGTAGGCTCCCTTTTGGTATTGAAAGGCTGCAATGAGGTCACCCCGCAGCCTTCTTTTCTCCAGGCTGAACAAGCCCAGCTCCCCGAGCCTGTCTTCATAGGGGAGGTGCTCCAGTCCCCTGATCATCTTTGTGGGCCTCCCCTGGACCCTCTCCAACAGCTCTCTGTCTTTCTGGTACTGAGGGCTCCAGACCTGGACACATTACTCCAGATGGGGCCTCACAAGAGCAGAGTAGAGAGGGGCAATCACGTCCCTGTCCCTGCTGGCCACCCCTCTTCTGATGGAGCCCAGGATCCCATTTGCTTTCCAAGCCGCAAGGGCACACTGCTGGCTCATGTTAAGTTTTTCATCCATCAGGACCCTGGATTCTTCTCTGCAGGGCTGCTCTCAAGGACTGCTCCTTCCAGTCTGTATGGACGCCTGGGATTCCTCCGGCCCAAGTGCAAAACTCTGCACTTTGCCGTGTCGAACCTCATTAGGTTCACACGGTCCACCTTTCCAGCCTGTTGAGGTCCCTCTGAATGGCATCCCTTCCTTCCACTGTGTCAACCGCACCACTCAGCTTGGTGTCATCACAAACTTGCTGAGGGTGCACTCGATTCCATCACTGATGTCATTGATACAGATGTTACAAAGCACTGTCCCAAGACAGTCCCCTGGAGGACATCACTCATTACTGGCCTCCACCTGGTCACAGAACCATTGATCACCACCCTTTGCCTGTGGCCTTTCAACCAACTCCTTATTTACCAGGTGGTCCATCCATCAAATCCACGTCTGCAATTTGGAGATAAGGATGTGGTGGGGACCATGTCAAGGGCCTTGCATATCCATGTAAATGACATCATCTAAAATCATCAAAAGATGAAACATAAATAGGAACAATAAAAACTCACTCTGTAGGCATTTGACTCAGTTTGCTCTCAGAAATGATATTTGGCCTATTTGTATCCATTTCCTACCACAAAGCACTATCCTGAGTGTTTCCTACTAGGCATTACACAATAACCAGACACATAGTTTTTCCAGGGAGGAATCCTCATAATGGTAAAAGTGAAAAGGCTAAATACTACCAGAGCTTCATCTTTGCTCCTGGAAAATCACTGTGTTTTCCTTCCTAAAGGAATGAAGTGATAACACAGAGGAAAATCAACAAAAGAAAGAAAGAAATATTTGAAAGTTTTGAGGAAAAAATATATTTGGGTTGATACACACATTATTTTTGGTTGTAGGGTCTCTATTCACTCACATTTTTAAAGAAGGATAGCTTAATATTCTTACCTTCTCCTTCATGTTCTCAAATTGTTGATAATAAGCTTCTAACCTGAGAAGAAATTGAATTACAATGCTTCATACACTTCTTTCAGCACAGATTATCAGGAGTCTTGAGATGCTCAACTCCAAATGAAAACAACAGATTAACCCACACTTAGACACTGCATATTTTCTTTTTCACGCCCCCATAGAGCATGCAGTCCTCTTTACTGAGTTATGGGTTCTGAGATCAGTTGGATCAGATCAACATAATGACATTCACTTTGACTCTGAAAATTTATTTCAGATTGAAGATGGTAGAAATTCCCTATCAAGCAAAGCATTCAGGTACATGTTTCAGGCAGATAAAATGCTATAAAACAGTATGTGTGATTCTGATTTAGAATCCCTTCCCTCTGGTACTCTGAAGAAGAAAGAAAGCTCAATAAATCCAGCTTTTTTACTTAGCAGTACAGGTGGTTACTGAGGTCCTCAGAAGCTGGCATTTTCAAACTTTCAAAAATATTTATCATGGGTGGTTTCTAATTTTGCAGGTTAGTCTTCTGGAAAACGATGTTTTGTTGCTGTTGTTTTGTTTTGTTTTTTTAAACATTGATTTTAAAACCCACAACAGTGTGCCTGTACACACAACTGCTACCAGAGCTGGTTCACTGATGGAAGACAAATAGAAAATGTAATTTCATGCTAGTTATCATTTTAAGTTCTCCTCGTGGTTTTATCCACTAGGGAAATAGTTTTTCTTTTCATATTTTTGCCTTATTGTTTGTTTAGAGCCTGAAAAGCCATGAGAATTTCATGTAACTTAGTTTTGGTTAATATCAGAGAGCTGAAATACTGTAGAGAATAACATGTAAAAAATATTATTTTTATTAGCTTTGCAGATGTTATGCCTTCAAAACCCAACTGTGTCAGTTCTGGCACTATCTGAAGTTGATACCTTCGTTTGTGTTCATTTAAGTTACAAACAATGAGCCAGAAATTTTTAAGAAAAAAGCAGTGGGTTGATATAAGCGAATGCAGGACAGCTCTCCACATCTGGACATACTGAAATGCAGTTTCACCCCTTCCCATCCCTTTCCTTCCTCCTTCCCTTCCAGGGACAGAGACAGACTTCTCGATACTGAAAGCACAGCTCCTCTCCACTTGGGGCAGCAAAATCCAATTCCTCAGCTGGGTTTGTGGCAGGGAAAGGTATCTCTCTGTCACTCCAGGCTGTTCAATGAAGGCAAATTTAAAACCATCTATCTAGTAGGTCAGCATTATTTCCAGTATTGATCGAATTATGTAGAAAAATTTAAAAAAATCAGAGAAAACAACAATAACAGCTAAGAGAATTGAAAATTAAGATTAAAATAAAGTTCAGGAGAGAAATAAAATAAGATGCAGTAAAACACATACAAAACAATGGTATAGAAAAGGCAGATCAGGAACTATTTTCCTGTAGTTCAACCTGTCAGGATTCCTCTGAATGCAAAGTTTGCCCAGACCAAACTATGATCAGTTTTAGGAGTGACTTTGAAGGAATATAAAACCCTGACAACTTCTCTTGATTTGCAGTCAAAACCAGGGATGAAATCTGAGACAGAGATTAAACCAATCCATACCTCCTCTTACTGTGTTCAGTTCTCACTCTGAGCTGGCCACAGGCTGAGGATAGCACAGTGGGCCTCCTGCATACTATGAAGTTTCTGTGTTCAGAAGATGAAAATCCTGACACTGACAGCAGGTTCTGAGTGTGCAGCAGTAAGATCACAATGACCAGCTCTTGTGGAACACCAGCTGCAGTTCTCTGATCAGTATCAGAATGGGGTAAAATTAAGGCAGACTTCCACAGCCAGGAGGGAAGGAATGTTGGGTAACATCTTGGCTGGAGTTGTGTGATGCTTGCAAAATATACTAAGCAGTGGTAAATGAAAGCACTGTGACAATATGTGCAGTCAAATGGGGAAAATGAAGGCCAGAAGAAAACAGCAAGCAAAAGCAAAACCCAGGTGCCAGACAACATTAAGTACAGTATTGAAAGCAAGCAGTGAGTCAGTAGCATCACTATGAATTGCCCACGTCATCTGACACAACAATCATTGAGAGCTGACATAGACTTCGAAATAAGAGAAATGTTAGAACTCAGTGTCTGACCAGGTGATGGTGGAGGGTCAAGAGCGGCCACCAAGGCCTGTGAAAGCAGCTCTGCCCTCAGGAGAAACACAAAGGGTAGGAAGAGGTACACAGCCAGTGTGTAGACCACTTGCTTTCTTTCAAATGGTGGCACAGAGATGACCCACTGGGAAACATTCTTACCACATCTGTGTCATATCCTATACTGGAAAACTCAAGGACTGATGGCATAAACCTTCCTTCTCACAACACCCTGTGAACACTCTCCCCTTCTGCAGTACTGCATCCAGGACTGGGGCCCCCACTACAAGGACATGGAGCTCTTAGAGCGGGTCCAGAGGAGGGCTCAGTGGCCTGGAGCACCTCTCCTATGAAGAAAGGTTGAGGGAACTGAGCTTGTTTAGCTTGGAGAAGGCTCTGGGGAGGTCTCATTGTGGCCTTCCAGTACTTGAAGGAAGAGTATAACAGGACGGATAATGGCTGTTTACGAGGGTGGATAGTGATAGGGCAAGGGGGAATGGTCTTAAACTGAGACAGGGGAGGTTTAGGTTAGATATTAGGAGGAAGTTTTTCACACAGAGGGTGATGACACACTGGAACAGGTTGCCCAAGGAGGTTGTGGATGCCCCATCCCTGGAAGCATTCAAGGCCAGGCTGGATGTGGCTCTGGGCAGCCTGGTCTGGTGGTTGGTGACCCTGCACATAGCAGGGGGTTGAACCCAGATGATCTTTGAGGTCCTTTTCAACTGAGGCCATTCTATTCTATGATTCTATGATTCTATGAATGAAATACAGGCTTTGGGGAGCTACATACATCTGGCCTGACCAGGTGGAGCACTGACACCTTTGTGAAACAGTGCTTGTGCCTGAGTTCCTGCTAGTGTAGGTACCTCACAGGCCTAGGAAAAATCACTGAGGGATTCAAGAGAGTGAACCTGGGAGTACTAAAGTCTGCACAGTCCAACAGGTGGCATTCAGAATATGGAGGTTCGTTTTATCAATAAGGAGATGTTACAAAATCACAACATATTCCTATCTTTGTTGGTTGCTCTGAAATTAAGGCCTGCTATTTTTTTCCATGAAAACTACAGTGGATGCAAAGAACATAACACTATTTCATAAGAGGAAATTCTCAGCTATAAAGCAATATTTTGTAATACTCACCACCATCACTTATTCGTGTTCACCAGCAATGAATACTTGCAGTAATCTGCACCAGCAGAGGTGACCAACTGTCACTGTTGCCATGGCTGAAATGCACACCCACCACCTCACTGTGCTCCCATTCACTGCTTGGTCTCCATCAACTTCCACCCCTTCATTTCATGATTTTCTGGTTCATATATACTTGCATGTCAGACACCATTCTGTCAGACTGCTGTCATCTGTCATATGGCAACAAAATACATCAGAATCAAAGAATCACAGCATCGTTAAGAACAGAAAAGACCTCTAAGATCAACAAGTCCAACTGTCAAGCCATCGCCATCATGAACACTACGTCCCTCAGTGCCACGTTCACACAATTCTTGAAAACCTCCAGGGATGGTGACCTCACACCTCCAGCTGAACTACGACAGCAGAGGTCCAATCTCTCCCACACCACCATACCATGACCATCCACCTCTGATATCGTGGGCCAAAAGATAATCTAGGAGGCACTATTTTCAGAGCATCTTTCTTAATTACGTTCATAACTTCAAAGTGCACATCACATCTCCCACTCTGTCTCTGCTGGTAGCATTGAGAGGACCAAAAATACCTCCCTGAATAAGCAAAGACGCGAGTCTTTGCACAGCGAGCACAGCCTGGCCCCGCAGACGCCGCTTGCTTCCCCCATCGCCGGCAGCGCCCCAGGGGCCGACACGGCGCGGCCAACATCGCCCGTCTCGCGGGCAGCCCCGCGTCAGGACAGGAGGGAATGGGCGGGAAGGGGCGGGCCGGGCCCATCGATGGGGGCGGCCGCTCTGCACTCGGCTCCTCCGCCCTGCCTCTCGGCTCTGGATTAGCGAAACTGGCGACGTGGGACGGTCCCCGGCCCGGCCCCGCGCCCTGCCTCGCCCGCCGGGGTGAAGCCGGGACTCGCTACCCGCCGGCCGAGCCGCAGCGCAGTGCAACGCAACGCATCGAGGAGCCGAGGGCCGCCGCACCGTCCCTACGGGTGGGACGCGGGGCCGGCGCCGGGCGGCGGCGGCGCGCTCCTCCCGCAGCCCCGGGGGGTGAGAGCGGGCGGCGGGTCCGGGTCCGGGTCCGGGGGGCGACGGGCGGGCGCTCGGCGGGGCCATGGCGCTGCGTGCGCGGGCGCTCTACGACTTCAGGTCGGAGAACCCGGGGGAGATCTCGCTGCGGGAGCACGAGGTGCTGAGCCTATGCAGCGAGCAGGACATCGAGGGCTGGCTGGAGGGCGTAAACAGCCGCGGCGACCGCGGCCTCTTCCCGGCCTCCTACGTGCAGGTGATCCGCGCCCCCGCCACCGAGCCGCCGCCGCCCGCCCGTTACGCCAACGTCCCCGCCGGCGGCTTCGAGCCGCTGCCGCCGCCCGCCGCCTTCAAGCCGGCCGCGCAGCAGCCCGAGCCCTTCCCGCTGCCGCCCGCCGCCGCCGGGTACCCCTTCCCGCCGGCGCCCTACGGCGGCTCCTACCAGCCCAGCCAGGGCAGCGATGACGACTGGGACGACGACTGGGACGACAGCTCCACGGTGGCGGACGAGCCGGGCGCCCTGAGCAGTTCCTACCCCGACTACGAGGCGGCGGGCGGCGGCGCGGCGCCGGGCCGGTACCGGCTGTCCACGCGTTCCGAGCTGTCGCTGGGCTCCCGCGGCGGCGGCCACCCCGCGGGACACCCACACCCGTCCGGCGGCGGCGGGGCCAAGAGCTCGGCCACCGTGAGCCGCAACCTCAACCGCTTCTCCACCTTCGTCAAGTCGGGAGGGGAGGCCTTCGTGCTCGGAGAGGCGTCGGGCTTCGTGAAGGACGGGGACAAGCTGTGCGTGGTGCTGGGCCCCCGCGGCCCCGAGTGGCAGGAGAACCCCTACCCCTTCCAGTGCTCCATTGAGGACCCCACCAAGCAGACCAAGTTCAAGGGCATGAAGAGCTACATTGCCTACAAGCTGGTGCCCAGCCACACCGGGCAGCAGGTGCACCGCCGTTACAAGCACTTTGACTGGCTCTACGGGCGCCTGGCTGAGAAGTTCCCTGTCATCTCCGTGCCCCACCTGCCTGAGAAGCAGGCTACCGGCCGCTTCGAGGAGGACTTCATATCCAAACGTCGCAAAGGCCTGGCCTGGTGGATGGACCACATGTGCAGTCACCCCGTGCTGGCGCAGTGTGATGCCTTCCAGCATTTCCTCACTTGTCCCAGCACGGATGAGAAGGCCTGGAAGCAGGGCAAGCGCAAGGCCGAGAAAGACGAGATGGTGGGTGCCAACTTCTTCCTGACCATCAGTGTCCCCACTGGCCCTGGGGCTGTCCTGGACTTGCAGGAAGTGGAAAGCCAGGTGGATGGCTTCAAAGCCTTCACAAAGAAGATGGATGAGAGCGCCCTGCAGCTTAATCACACCGCCAATGAGTTTGCCCGCAAACAAGTCACTGGATTCAAGAAGGAATATCAGAAGGTGGGGCACTCCTTTAAGTGCCTCAGCCAGGCATTTGAGCTGGACCAGCAGGCCTTCTCTGCTGGCCTCAACCAAGCTATAGCCTTCACTGCAGAAGCCTACGACACCATCGGGGACCTGTTTGCAGATCAGCCCCGACAGGACCTAGATCCTGTGATGGATTTGTTAGCGCTGTATCAGGGGCATTTGGCCAACTTCCCAGACATCATCCATGTCCAGAAAGGTAACATCCTTATATATTTTATAAAATGGTAGTTACATAAATTGGTGATGTGCAGACAGATGTAGGAACCAGCAGCTAAACATGCTGCGTCTGGCTTGCTGGCCTTGGGTTAAATGTTTATGTGTTTACTCAGGTAAGCTGTTGCTAAAAAAGTACCCAAAACACATCAGTGACAGCTTTCATTCTTTGCCAGGAGGTGCAGACTTTGTTGGGAATTTTATTGGTCAGAGGTTACTCCGTTTGGCAGTGGGTCGCTGAAAGAATCCACATCTACCTTTATGGCTGATACATTAAGGATCAGTGAGCTTGTTTATAACCCCCAGTATTAGAAAACATCTCTTCCCATTTGATGTATGTTAGGTATCTTAGATCTCCAATGTTGCAGATAGTAAATCAGGGGCAATCTAAAGATGCAGATACTGCAGTTGAGCACCTAGTCTGAGGTATGCGTAGTATTACTTTCTTTTTGCAGCATCAGATGTTTAGATGAGATGTCGAAAGCTGTTGGTATTTGTCAGTTTAGCCTTGCATTAAATCTCTTTTCATGCCTTTGGTGGGGATAATGATCAGTGTTCATAGTTAGAGTTTTTCATACGTTGTCCTAGTTATCATGGAAAAAACATTGCTCACCTGCTATCCTGTCAGCAACTTTCTGTCTCAGACTTGCTTCTGAAGTTCACATTGCTGTTCTTGTAACACCCTGTGATCCATCGGAGGGAGAGAAACACCAAGCATGAAAGAATTGTCTGCTGGATAACTAGGGTCACGTGTTCAGAAAACAGAAGCGTGGAGTACTGTGTATGTGTAGGTGATATCCCTGCTGTGAACTTAATGCTATTCATATCTTTGTCACCATTGTGAGAAGAATAGCCCATTGTTCATTCTTCTTGCTGTTATATTCTTGACCTGTGGCTTTCCAAAGGCACAGAGACTTAGAGAAACATCACCTATCATGTAAAGAAATTGGCATGCTTAATATTTATATGACAAAATGAAGAGCTTCTTTGCAGGAATTAATTTTGTAGATTTGTAAGAGTTGGTCTGTATACTGAGCGGCAGAGCTTTGTCTGTGGCCCATGTCTCTGGCCCTTATGAGACTTTTTCAAGTGCTAGGGGTCTTGAGTTTTATGATAAAATGATCAGAGAAATTTTTTCAATAGATTACAAAGGTAGACTTTCTGGAGGCATGCATTATTGCTGGAAATCTGAGGAGGAAGAGTTAATAAAATGTATACAGTTTGTTGTTTAAGAGAATGTTTCACTTAAAAGTACGTGCATTAAGTTCAGATTTTTGTTCTCCTGTTGAAATTTGAAATTATTGAGTGGAAACTTCAATAATCCTGACTTTATTTTGAGGAGAAAATGGAAGAGTGCAATCTGACCTTTCACGATTTGTTGTGCTAGCTGGTGTGTCATTGTATTCTGATAACAGCTCTTAAATATTTTAAATTTGGAGAGAAAGGGGACTTGGCAATGTCTCATGTTTGGAAGTTGACTACTTTAAAGTGAGATTTCAAATAATGGTAGGATTGTCTGTAGGTTTCTGGAAGGAAAAGATTATTTTATTGGGTCAAATAAAACAGTAGAAGATATATACTACTTAAATCCATATCCTAAAGTTGTTAGATACTGTAGAAGTTTACACAGTAGGTTTTTTTGGAGGCTTTACCTTGAGAAGAGAATGGGGAATAATATGATATGTGCTTGACTCAACCCACATTTCCTACAGATTGCACATTGCTGTTTCTTTTTCAGTTCTGTTTGAATTTACACGTAGTGGTTATATTTACCTTCTAAAACTGGGGAAAAATCATCTAAATGAGCTTCCACCAGAGCAGTGCATGAGTGTGACATATGTTGAGTTGATGTTGTGCCAGAAGACTGTCCTGGAGCTGGTTGGAGGAACGTACAGCCAGTCTGTGTGCATGTGTTAATGTTCCAGCACCCCTGGGCCAACGTTGCCTTCAACAGAATGTTATCCCTAGTACATATTTGTTATTAGGAAATGGCTTGGGTTTGAAAGGTTGGTCTCCTGAGCGTTCATAATCGCCTGAAGAATAGGGTTAGAACTGGGTTATGCATGTGTTGTTGTTCCCTGTACAAGAGATAAACTGAAGAAAAATTGAGTAAAAATACTTTTTTAACCCAATTTATTGCTGTTTTATTACTCTTAAGAGTTACTTGTAACAAGGTATAGCTTCTCAATTTCAAATTGTGAACTCTGATGAAAACACGAACCATTTGGTCTTTTTGCAATAAGACCTTTCTTTTAAATTTATGACCTGGGATAGTTGCCAGTATTTGAGAATTATTATTGTCTTTATGTACCAAACAAAAATCTGTTGGTGAAAATAGATGAACTGAAAGCAGAGCTGTGTCCTTTCAGTATTGTATTTTCTATTGTACAGTATTTGTGCAGTGAAATGTCCCAACAGTGACCTCTGAAGTGGTACACACAGCAGCCTTTGGATTGATACATTGGCAATGTGGGCATGACTGTAGAAAGAATTTATGAGCGCTCCTCCATTTTTTCCTACCTAGTGCAAATATATTGTTCATATATATGAAGCTGTTTGTAGATTCCATTTCTGTATTCGTTTGGATCTAAGAAGGACCAGAAAGAAAGGCAGCTGTGCCCAAATCATATATTAGAATGCATTGCTTATTAAGGATTTGATTTACTGCAGATGAGCAGCTGCTTGATGTGATTTGGAAGTGTTTTGTGCTGTGAACTGAGAAGTCTGCATGTCTGGGTTCTTTAATAATTTCTACAAATTTTCTTCTGCAAGAAGGCCAAACAACTTTAACTGAAGGCAAGAATCTTCGTCCATTTGGTCTTTATGTATTCTAGAATTAAGAACCAAAGCCACATAAACCCACTGTTGCTTTGTCTGTGCATCAGCAGGTAAATATATTATCCCTTGTGCTTATAACTGCTCAAGGATCCAGATCTTTATACATCCTCTGTGAGTACATCATGCATTGATCTGAAATCTGCAAAAAGAGATTGTCATTTTGCTCACTTCAGTGTAAACATGAAATCCAATGGAATATTTTCAAGTTTTTGTTATTACTATATTTTAAGTATTTAGTTAAATGGCAATAGCTTCAGTGAGATATTTTTTAAGGCTCCTCTTTCTGTGTCTTCTTGCAGTTGAGTACCCAGTATTAAGGGATTTTCTGTGAGGGAAGGAGGGGTTAAATTTCCTGCTCCAAAAGAAATGGAGGAGGGATTTGAACTTCATTCTCCCATCCTCCAGCTGAGGACCAGCTTGGCAGTGCTTTATGAGAAACCTTAACCCATTTTGTGTGTGCTCCAATCCAGGTCTGAAGGTTCATTGGATTGAGCCCTACAGTGAAGAACGTAATGGGATGGAAATGCTGCAGTTCCATCTGGAAGTGCTCAGGAAGAACTTCCCACTGAGACTGGAAGCAGAGCATTTCTGTCCCAAGACACAGATTCCTTACAAACAAGTTGTTGAGATACATTTTATTTTGAAAACTAAGTGCTTATGGGAAAAGTGACCTTTGTAGGAGGAGGTGATGGTAGAGTGTGGTCTGTGAGCATCTAAGCACCCAAACTCCTAAAAGTCTAGTCCTCAACCCCTCATAGGAAAGTTTGTCTAGCATGCTTATGTGAAATATTCCTGTGCATACCTGTGTTTTTTGGAATGGAAGATGCAAGTAGTTAGACAGATGTACTTAGTTTTCTTTTGCCTCTGGCAAAACGTTTGTAAACAGGAATATTAAGTTCAGTAGGCCTGATAACTGATCTGCACCTTTGCTCATCATTGTCATTTTGCAGAATTAGCGTGTCTTTCAAGAAATAATACATTCAGTTGCTTTAGTCTTGAGAAGAAAAACATCCTGTCATCTTTATTTATGTGTTTTTAAGGCCTACTTGTGGAAATTCCCTAGGCAATTTTGGCAATATAATTCCTAAACAGTAATTACTGTATCTTCACTAAACTGATGAGATTGCTTTACTTCCATAATCTTCAGCACATACGCTCACTGCAGGCTGGTGCAAGTTTAGGTTCAGGAAATGTATGCACATGTAAGAATTTGAAATGGTGTATGTGTGTATACAGTTGGTGTAGTGCATTCTTGTCTGGCTGTCTCATTGTGATACTTGCATAGTGAGAGTAGAGAAGTTATTGGGGTTTGTTTGTTTCCAATCCTCTTTGAGGAATTACTATAATCGGACTTTTTTTTTTTTTTTTAATTTCTGTCAGTGGAAGAAACACTGGCTGACTTTGTTTCATTTCTGCTTTCCAGAACCATTCTTTATCGTATTTTGTTAACGCTAAATAAATTTCTGATTACAATTTTTGCAAAACGCACTTGAAATAGTGGTTTACAAACTCTCTGAGATGTAGGTGGTACACCAGGATCTAAAATAATTATTTTAAGAATATCTGAATGATGCAATTACTTTTTGATCACTGTTTGTGAAAAGTGAAATAAAGCAAATATCCTTATTTGCTTGAAGCAAATTTAATTCTGCACATTGGCTCTAAAAATGTGCTGGGTGTTGTTTTAGAATAACTTTAATGGGGTGAAAAAGCATTCTGGCTGTTAACACATTGAAATTTCAAGCATGGAAAAGCCCCAAACAGCACTGAAATCTGGAGTTCTCTATGATGTTTTCTGCAGTTCTTGTGGGACGGGGAGGAGGGAGAGGGAAGAGGGCTTGGTGCATCACTGAACAAATAAGGCTGGTCAAAGTTCATGCCTAATTGTTAATAACAATGTAAAAGCAGTGCCCATTTCTCTTGCTTGCTTTCTAGCTCATTAAATTTGTTGTAGAGACTTGTTCTTTTCTCTGTCTCTTATTTTTCCTTTTATCCACCTTCTTCTGTCTCTGGTACACAAACATGTATACCTTGCATGGAGTTCAGCTCAGTTAACTTAAGTGCCTGAAAGCGGGGCATGTAATCCTAGCCAGATGACCCCTATAGCAGTAAAAAGAGATGGATACCAATGTTTCAGGTGCTTAAGGACTTTGATGAACAAGAATGGATTGTCTTAGGATGTCTGCTGCCATCTCTCTCAGCTTCCCCATTGTTATTACAAGAAAGATGTGGCATTTTTATACTTGCTGCCCGAATCACCCAGTTTCAACCTCCCACTACTTGAAAGTGGCCTAGAAGAAATAAATGTTTAGGTGTCTAAATCCTGAAAGAATCCTCACAGTTAGTATCAGTGTAAAGTTACAGTTTCCTTTGTGTGTGTAAATCACACATCAACCAAGAATGGGCAAGACTGAAATTGAGCAATGCCCTTACATGAAGGGGCTTAAACAGAAATCAGAACTTTTGTGTCCTATCTGCCAAAAAGTTGCATTTGTCTTTTTAAACTATTGTCTGTTTGCTTGTTTTTTTTTCTTTTTTTCCTTCCTCTCCCTTATCTCTTCTTACCTTATCTTTCTGAATGAACAAGATTCATGCAAGTAAGATGTTTCTCTTTCCCGGTACCTTTTGGAACTTCCTAGCCTGATATCATTCAAGTTTGATGGTTGTGGGACATTTCAGGAATGATGAAATCTCAGTGATTATTTTTCAGCAAGCAGCTGGTAGCACAGGAAGGACTGCATGCGTTACTGCACACCCCCAGGTCTGCATGCTGCAGGACAACCATTTAATACCAACAGGCTAGAAGATGTTGACCCAGGCTCACACTTTCAGTTTTGACTGCAGGCAGTGGATATTCTTGAGTTCTTGCTAAATACATGCAGTAGAGCTTTGTCTACTGGAAAGACCTTGAGGACAGCTAGAGAGTATCGGGACAATGCAGAAATTAAAGTAGAAATTATTTTGTGAAAGGAAGAAGCAACTTCATTTCAAAGGCTGTGTAATAGCTTTTCATCTTGAAGTTTCTAATAATCGTGATGGTGAGAAAGGATTCCTTGTCTGCCTACAGCTGGGAGGTTTTCAGGTCACGTTAGGACTTCTGTGAATACAGAAATTAACAGAATTGAGATACGGAAAATAAGAAAGCAAGTCCTAGAGCTCTCCCAAGTCTTTGTAAGTGCGTTATCAATACTAAACAAGCTGGCTGATTTTTCTATTTTGTAAGTCACCTTTGAAACAAGGACACGTTTCAGCCTTTCCAACATCTTTTCCATGACTTCATCGTTAGAATTTGTTTGAACAGTTAAAATGCCAAGTTAAAGTGTGCAGACTGTATAAACTCATCCAGATGGTACCTTTTTTATTTTGAATTGCCTCATTCAAACAGCAAAGATTGGAAGTTTTAATTAAAAAAAAAAAAATGAAATCACATTTGGCGTAGCCCCCAAAGCTTATCAACAGACTGGATCAAATAAATAGCAAGTGCTTACTACACAGTGTAATATATATCCTTCATGAAGGCCACGAGGATGAACTTCAATAAAATTTATTTTAAAAACATTAAAAATGCATTTTAAAATTTTGAGTCAATGCCTCATGAAATCGGGGCCAATATCTGTAACTTAACAATCTGCTCAGGCCTTGTTAGTATCTTTGGGCTGTCCAACCTGTTTTGGGTAGGTATACATCATATTTGGGCAGCTTCTCAGGTTGTGATGAGCAAAGCTGCCCTTTTTATGTTTGCATGGAATGTGAAAAGCAATGCAAAAAGCAGATTAATGCTTTGGTTTGCCTTGGCTGTTTGTATTGCAAGGAAGAGTCTTCTTCGCTTTGTCCTCACAGATATGCTGCAGCATGCAGGTTTCTAAAAGAGAACATTTAGATGCACTGGGGAAAAATGGAGCAGGATCTGCATTTGATTTGCATCTCTACTCTTCTCATATGAAGTTATGTGAACGAGCCATGCATGTTATATTTGCTCACCCTAGGACTGTTGTAGAACTATGCAGAAGATGGTGGGCGATCAGACTCTGTGAATTATCCTCATTTTTAGCATCTCTTTTGCCTTTTTGGGAGAAAACATCCACAAGCAGGTCTTTCAAAGCAGAGATAGGTGAAATCTGCATTTGTACTTTTCTTGATAACATTGTAATATAGTTATTGATATATTTTGTAACCTTTGTTCTCCTTTCCATACATATCCTATAAAATCTGAGAAAATTTTGAAGCTACTGTTTAACACTACATTGCTTATATCAGCTTTGGCAATACCTTATATTCATCTTCTATAGATCTGCAGTGCCTGTTGTTACTCTTGAATGTAAGCTCCTAAGACATGCTTAAAGTCACAGAGAAGTTTCATCTCAGTACTTGTGTGAGTTGCAATTGCTTACATTTTTAAGTGCCTGTCCAGAAACTGTTCAGTCACTTACAATGTTACTTGCTTTTTGAAGGGCAGATGTATTGCATTTCTAACTAGCTTGATTTTACAGTTCATGCCTTTATGTACTTCTAGCATCAGCTGAAGTGCTTTGGAAGCAAACCTCCTTAAACTGGAGATAGCTTGTACTTTCCTACATTTCTGTCTGAGAACTGGGTAAAGTCTGTGTTAAGGAATGTTTGCCTCAAAAGCTGTGATGCGAAATGCTATGTTTGTGATAATAGAAAGCAGTGGACATCATTTAGCTGGATTAAATTTCTGTAGACAGTCCTTCTCTCTGGCATCTTTATAGGTAATGTACAGTGAGAGAGAACACTTGCAAGCACATGCTACAGTGTTACAGTCGTTTGCTGAAAATGCTGTCTGCATATGATACATCTAAAATGTACGTATTTTAAAATTGCTGCATGCAACCTTTGAAAAAATAACCTTTCAAAAAGTTTTCACAATTTTTACCTAGCAGTGTGTGTTCTGTTAATGGGATTGTGCAGAGTGATAGATGCTTGTTATTCAGTTGTGTTTGTGTCCTTTGTTTAGCTATCTTGTTCTCACCTCCTCTTATCAACATTTTTAAAGGCAAACTGTGTCATGTGACTTCTTTTGTCCCCTGCCTGGCTTACTGTAACATCCTTGCTGGAGCTGCTAGATTTATCTGGGGGACTCTAGAGCCAGTGTGCACCTTGACAATGTGATCGTGAGCACACTCAAGTATGATAATGGTCACAGTTTCACTGGATAAATAGGTGGGCCATACCCTTCCTATATGTGCACACCAGTTCGCAGCTGTATGCGTAATAACTTAATCAGATCTTAAATCAGTCTTTTTTTTTTTTTTTTTTTGAGATTGCAGTTAGGCATGTATAGTATCCATTAGCACTGGCACTTCATTTAAAATTGAATGACGTTTGACACTGTGCCTTCTAAAACCATTATTAATCAGTTAGTAGGAATTAAATCAATGTGCATGCTAAAACCACCAGAGACTGAAATTTGTCAAGTTTCTGAAATCCATGGAAAAGACTGCTTTATTGTTGCATGATATCTGCATTGTGTAAACCAGAGCATGGTTTTATATGAACTGAAGAATACATAATAAGTGACAGCTTTCAGTGAGCTTTGCAGCAGCGTAGCTGGAAGAACAAACGGTTCTGTCTGACATTAATAATGTGCAGTCAGTCAGCGTTAGCCTGGACATTAGCAGAACCCTGTGATTTGTGAGCCTGAATTTATGGGACAGTGTTATTTGACTCTGATCTTTTTGAGCAATGGCATAACAAAAAATATTTTCTGCTTATCCTTAACCATTGACAAGCTGCATTTTCTAAAACCATTAGGGCAACTTTCCCGTATCTATACAAACCCCTTTAATACTGAAGTAATCATCATTTTAAATATTTTGCTTTAAATTTCTGACTTACTTTCAGGATGAAAAATAGGATTTCCTTAAAAGAGTTTTCCTCCATCAAGGAGAAGAATATGAGTTAGAAAGTTTTGTTTTGAAAACTGTTTCATGTTGACACTTTCAGGAAAGACAAGTAACTTCCTCATTTTGCCTTTGATGTTGAAGATTGCTTGTTGTTTTTTTTTTTTTTTTTGCTTAAAACTCTAAAACCAGATTTCAAAGTAGGGGGTTGTTCCTTCATTAGTTACAGTATTGCTGCATTTTCACTGTGACCTTCTTTTATGCAGTTAAGTCTGTATTGGAGGATGCTTCTGCTTTTAATTTCAGGGGAATTCCCATTATACTGCTTTCCATTCTAAATCTCTGCCAGAAAATGTAAAGAATTTGCAGAATCTTAACTTAATGTAGGCTCCTTTTGTTAATCTGTGCTCACAGCATTCTTAAGCAAATAATCTGTCAGTGTAATAAAATCTCTATTCTACTATACATTATTTCATCATTTTGATTTGAACCAAGAGGGGGAAGTTTCAGAGCTTGCTTCAGAGTGGGATTCCATGTGAGGTGTAATCCCACCTGGTGCTGCTGCTCGTTCCCGTGTTTTGGAGGTCATCACTGCATAGCCGAGAGCGAGCTGGCTGGAAGTGCTGAGCCATCAGTAATGCTAAGCCCCATGGGCTCCTCTCCTCCAGGCCCAATGCGGGCTCTATGGAGTTACTGATGGCGGCCGGCCTCATGCAGTGATGTAAGCAGGATGGCCATGTAGGTGGCATCAGCCTGATGGTGGGAGACCTGTTCCTGACAGGGTTGTTTGTTTCAGAAAGAGTAAATCAAAGCTGCACCTACATGCGTGTGGGCTGCCTGGGGTTTGCTGCCAGCCTTTCAGCAGAGAGCTGTAGTTAAAAAAAACTCATTATCAGGTTCTGTGGTAAGGGAAGAGTAAACTCATTTCTTGTTACTTTTTCTGCTTTTGCATCCTTTTATGAAAGCCACTGAAAGTTATGTGAGGTATTTCTCCCTCTTCTTAGAGATCATGTCTGATAAAGCAAAGGGAGTTGGTGTTTGAAGTTCTCACTTCAGTAGTGAGTGGTGTGCTTTAAAGGCCGCTGTAGACGCCTATGTTGTACACTTTAATATGATGAGTGGCCGAATGGCATGGAAGCACAAGTTATTTTGCTTCCTAGCAAGTGATGCTCCAAATCTTATTTTGTTGTTTGCAGACAGTTGGAAAGCAAAACTGAATGTATTACATAGGTCACTGGATTGTCACAGGACTTCTCAGATAAAACTGCTGAACAATCCTCTTTGTTAAACCCATGAGTTTCTGTGAAGAACACTATGTTTTCTGACTTCGTCTTTCTTTCCTCGTGAAGAAGTCATCCTTCAGAGGAACCTTTGTACTTTGACACAAATTCTTGAGGGAGGCTGTCTCATCAAAGCTTTTTGGCCAGAGGACTTCTCAAAGGAGGCATTCAGGAGCCTGCTGCTCTTTGTTTGTGCCACACTTGCCACTGATACAAAAGCCAGAACAATCACGTTCCCCAGATTTTTCCACCCTGCCATTTCTAGGGCTACTCTCTTTCTCAGTGCCATTTATGAATGGAATAAATGTGGATTTGTTTTTGGGGTGGTTGATGTTCCTGCACTGCATTTGCATTGCTTCTTCTCACCCGCAGCAGGATCAGCAGCTCCTACAGTGCTGGCGGTGAAAGAGCAGCACGTGAGGAGAAGCATGTGGCTTTTTCCCCCAGCCACATTAGAGATGTAATTCAGAAGACTCTTCTCTGAAATGCGTCAAGAAGTACCACAGGGCTAACTTCTTTCTTTCTATATCTTCTTTCATTCATTTTGTGTTTTGTCTTGTTTTTCAGCATTTCTCTAGCATGAGGTATAAAGTAAAGAATAACAAAAGTGTAGAGTTTGAAGGAAAGTTTTGTAGTATCATAACAATTTACACATATGTCAGTTACTTGTGAAAGAAAATTAGTTGTTTCAGTTTAGCATAGAATCATAGAATCTAGAGTTGGAAGGAACCTTTAAAGATCATCTCATCCAATTCTGCTGCAACGAACAGGGTCACCTACAGCTACATCAGTTTGCTCAGAGCCCAGTCCAGCCTGGCCTTGAACATCTCCAGAGACAGGGCACCCATCACCTCTCTGGATAGCATGTTCCAGTGCCTCACCTCCCTTATTGTAAAAAACTTTTTCCATATATCCAATCTAAATTTCCCAACCTTTAGTTTGAAAATAATTCATCATTAAGTGAAGGAAATATTTGAATATATGTGATTACAATTTTAGTATCTTAAAAGTTAACTTCCTTCTTCAGTCTAAGTAAGTTTTTAAGTTCAGTATTTTGGACTGAAATACCAAAGACACTGGTGGTACATGTTCTAGAGCATGACTGTGAGACACAGACCTGCCTAAATTCACAGACCCTCACTGCTGCTGCCATATGTTGTATTTTAGCCATCTCATCTCACATTGCAAGTCCATAGGTAATACTGCTGTATGAAGTTAAATCACTGCTGTTTAGATTGCAATTTCATAGATCTTTTTCAGAAGAGAGATACAGTTTTGAGCAGTAGCAGTGCTGACTGCTTCTATTTTCGAAGATTTGAGCAAGCCTAGCCATGAAACAGATGTCACTTGTACTAAGCACTGTACAAAAACAATGCAAAAAGGGGCACCTGACCCAGAGAATTCCCTTTCTTGAGGTTTTTCTTCATTTGAATTCATGACTCCAGGTGCAGCTGGAGTTTCCCTGCTGTCTACTGTATGCCCGTTCCAAAGTTGACATTCATGTGCTGCATCGAGGAGTGAAGCTGGGCCATGGGAAGTTGTTTTCATGAGCTCTGATCTCCGAGACTTCTGCATTCTAGTGACAGTGCAAGCTGCAGGCTTGGGCAGCGTTGCGCATGCTAGACTTGAGGAGCCAGGTTAGGGCTAGCTGCTGGCAGCTGATCATATGTCATTTGTTGTTACCCATTCCCCATGGATAAACAAAGGCTTAGAGATATGTATACCTCCATGTGATATGATCTGCATTTTGGCTTTGGCACATGCTTACAGAATGGAGGACAGCGAGTATGTGCTCGCGTGTAGGTTTGAACCAATCCTTGGTTGACTGCTCACACTATCTCAAAGCATTTTTGAGTGTGATAAAACTGCAGTTGATTGGAAAATGTATTGTTTGACCCAAACCTGAATGCTCTCAGGTTGGAAAAAATATTTTTTTTAATTTTGTTTTCCTGAATGTGTTTGATTTCTTCTGCTTGATTGCAACCTCACGCTTGCATGACCAACTTCCTTACTCAATACACTTCTTTTTTTGCCTAGTAACCCCTCTGAGCCTATTTAAATTGCTATTTGTATAGCATGTTTCACAGCTTGGGACTATTTATTTTTAGTGGAGTCTTTGTTGTCTCTGTCTTCATGGCTGCTAGCACATCGCTATAAATGTTCCTTGTTAAACATGTTCATATCATCTAGTGTTGTCTAATCTCTTACTTCAAAGCAAGTACTGAAACCTGTGAGTTTCTAAAAGCCCATAGCAGCATTCAAGAAGCAGAATTATCTATTTAACATCAGGCTTTGGGGAGATGAAAAATAGCATTCACATCTGCTCTTCCTTATCTTTGGGAGCAGAAATAGATGTAGCACAGCCTTTTGCAGTGTCTGCAATCCAAGCTGTTTTTGCTCATTGAAAGGTAGCCCTGGTCCCTGAAATCTCCTCTCTGGACAGAGGAGCTTTTAATCAAACCAGAAGGTTTTATGCGCAGGGAAATCTCTACAAGTTTCAGCAAGCATCAGTGTATGTCAGCAGGTGCCATTTTTTCCACATGGAGGAATTCACTTCTTTGATGCCATTTTGTCAGACTGCCCCTCTGCTGCCTCCTGTCCTACGGCAACAACATGTAACAGAATACTGGCAGGAAGGTTAAACCTCTACTGCCACGCCACCAGCATCTGCCTCTGATGTCGTGGGCCAACAGGATACAGCAGGAAGCATTACTTTCGGAGCAGCACTCATAAATTAGGAGGTGCCTCTTTTGATGCTTTTTCCCTAAAATGTGAAAAAGCCTTTTCTAGAGCAGCCAGAATTCTGTTTGTTTGATTTTGTTTGTTTCTTTGTAAATGCACCTTTCTGTTTTGGATCATCCAAACCAACGCTTGATGTTCAGATTTCTGAATCCAGGAACCAGGAGATTGGAATGGAATACTTGGAAGGGACCTGCAGAGGTCATTGATCCCACCCTCAGGGACTGTTGTTGGCATGCTCAGCCCCGGCCACATGACCAGGAGGTGCAGGTGTGTGCGAAAGGGTCAGGAGAGGCTGGCCAGGCCAAGGAAAGGTGCATTTATCAGTGTTAGTGAAGCTGCTTGCAAAGCTGTGCAAGCAAATAACACTTTTTTCTCCTAAGATTTGCTAAACTAAAGCTTGCAAGCTTCAGTAGATGCTGAATTAGTTAAAATTTATATTTAAATGTTTTTATGATTGATTTTTTCGTGATTGCGTATCTTTTTAAATAAAGCATGGGGTTGGTTTTTTTTTGTATTTGGGGAAGGTTCAGTGATTCTTGTACAATAACTTAAGTTTTTCTCTTTATGAGGTTATCTTAAGGTTAATTTTTATTTTTTATGGTTAAGGTTTTACTGATAATACAAGTCATTTAAAGGTACATGATGAAAAAAAAACAAAGGGAAATCTGTGCTTAAGCAGGTCTGTAATCTCCAGTTGTAGTCTGTAGATTTTAAAGGAAAATCCAATGAAATACCTGCATGAAAACATCTGTGTTATAAGAACTGTATTAATGGCTGCAAGTTTTCCTTTTGGATTCCTTTTCCTAATTGTAAATCCCCTCTCTTCCCCCCACCCCCCTCCTTTTTTCCCCCATTTTAATTGTCAAAAAAGTCATAATGTATAATATTTGTAGTCTGGAGGGACTGTTTGGTAATTAGCATGGTTATTATTGATGTAAAATATTCAGAAGATTCATGAACTTCAGCTGCTGATGCTGTCAATTTCAGTGTTTTTTCTTCCAGTTTAGTCATTCTAGAAATAACATCTAATGTTGTTTCCCACATCACAACCAAGGAGTTGTCATATTTGTTTAACCAGCTCCATCTGGCTCCCGTTAACTCCCAAATTTCATTTTTTTCACAGCCTTGCACAGCGTCCTCCAATGCAAACAGAATGCAGAAGGAAAAAAAAAATTACCGAGTGGGTTTTTGTTTGCTGAAAGAAATGTCTTTATTGTCGAAGAGAGGATTCAGTATTTTTTACATTGTGTCTTGCCTCACGGATTACTCAGTCTTTGAAGGAAAAACACAGTCTTCTGGCACAGATTGAGGCTGTGCTACTTACCTGTGGGTTGTTTCTTGGTTTTGTTTTTGGGCTGAAGGCGGTGAGGTCCATGAGCCATAGCATCTGGTGCCAAGCTTTTAGCTGCCATGCCTGAAGGCCATGGTTCTGGGGAAAGTGTGGGTAAGTGAAGTGTTACCAACCAGCCTGCAGCATCCTGGGAGCCATTGGTCAAATACTTGCATGTTAGGTGACTTGCAAGTCTTTGTTCTAAACTTGCCACAGTGGCAGAAGTGGTTCCTGTGGTCTTACTGCAAACCAGGGAGTTTCTGGAGCTCCTGAAGCACATACCACGTCTGAAACTTTTTTAAGGTCCACCATATCATCAGGTACTTTAGCTTGTCTCTAGTAAGAATACACAGTGGTCAGGCATTGCAGCCAGATGACAAAGAAGGTAATGGAGTTCCCATCCCTGGAGATATTTAAGGGACATGTGGACATGGTGCTTAGGGACATGGTTTAGTGGTGGAACTCAGTAGTTAAACAGCCTTTTCCCACCTGGAAGATTCTGTGTTTCTATGACCTTAGGGATAGGAAAAGGAGCAAACTGCACTGAGCTGTGAGAAATGCTGAAGCAATGGGTGTTCAAAATATCTTGTTAAAAGCCATAGGAAGGAAAGGGTGGAAGACGATGTTACCACAGCAAAACTATGTTTTTATTTGTGAGTGGCGTTTGGAACATAAGGCGATTCAGGCTGATAGTAGACAAAATCACTCCTCCCACAGAAATGGTGGAGGTTACCCTTTCAATACAGAGGTAGAGAGGCTTCTCTGTTAGCTTGCTGACTCCCTTCACTGCAGGGAGTATAGAAAAGCATTTCTTCAAGGCAGTGTAAAAAGTCCTGTCCGTGAACTGTAGTCATTTGTATGATATAAAGTATAGTACAAAAGAGAGTCATTTGAGACATTGCAGCTAGAAACAGTCACAGAGCAGCTTAGGTTGGAAGGAATCCCAAATATCATCCAGCTCCAACCCCCATGCTGTGGGCAGGTTTGCCAGAGTCTAGATCAGGTTGCCCAGGGCCCCATCCAACTTAGCCTTGAACACCTCCAGGATAAAAGTTATGACAAATACATATAATGAACATTTTTTGGAGAAGTCTAAAGCTGCATTCGTCTGACTATTCCTAGTTTTATGAATAAGTATGTTGTTCCTAAGGATAATAAGTTGCTTTTCTGGGAAACTGAGCTTGTGAAAATTAATATTAAGATTCATCTTGGTGTTCTATGTCACTGCCTGCTTTTGGTGAAGGTTTTGTGAGATGTGTCCTTTAATCAGCTGTTTGGAAGAGAAAGGTTCCTTTGCTGTATTTTTTAGCATCTCTTACAAGGCTGTGTTATTTCTGCCTGGACTTCTGTAGCTTTGAAATAAACTTTTAGATTCTCCAGTCATCAGTAATATTTGGGGGCATCTGTAGTGTAGAAGCAGAATGATGCATTGTTATTTTGTGTATTCAGATCTGCTTTTGATGTTTCACGAAGCCTGAAAGAGTTCAACGTTTCAGGACAGACTTCTGAATGATGTTACTTTTTTGGTGTTAATTGAAGTCTAAATCCAGCTACCTTTTTTTACCTTTTTTTTCTCACAATCAGTGTATTTATTGATTATTCTCTGAAATACATGAATGATCTGATATTTTAAGATTGTGAAATTGGCATGTTTTCTCTTACTGACTTTTGCAAACTAAAGCCTTGCTTTTTAAAATGATACAGTATTCTGTGATTTTTTAATCTGGAAGAGTTCTTTATTCATACACATAAATGCACTCAGAATAGGCTTTGTACACATTGTTGTTATTAAATCACTTTGAAGTACAGCAAAGTGTAGATTGTTCTCACAGTTAAACTCTTCTGTTCTCTTCTTTACACAGGAGCCCTCACCAAAGTAAAGGAGAGTAAGCGGCACGTGGAAGAGGGGAAGATGGAGCTCCAAAAAGCAGAGGGCATTCAAGAACGCTGTAACATTATTTCTTTTGCGACCCTAGCAGAAATTAATCATTTCCACAAAATCCGTGTGAGGGACTTTAAATCACAGATGCAGCATTTCTTGCAACAGCAAATACTCTTTTTTCAAAAAGTGACACAAAAGCTAGAAGAAGCTCTTCACAAGTATGACAGTGTTTAATCTCTGGACTTCAGTTTGTGGACTTTGCTCAGTATGAGCATGACTTAAGCAGCGGAACAAACTCTGTTGCTGTTAAAGAGCTATTACCAGTGGTAGATGTGGTACAAGAATGTTTGTGTTCACTTGGAATCAGGATTTTATCAGAGTATGTAGGAAGGAAACAGTTATAGGGCTATGTAGTAGAAACAGTACCACGCATTATAACTAAGTTATACTGTGTATGCCTACACTACCATTGTAACTTTTTTGAAATAATGAGTATACTATTTGCCTTATTGCTTTTTGAAACATGGTATTTTAGTGCGTACTTTGTAGACCTCAAAACCCTTTGGGTCTTTAAGGAAGTTGGCTAGATGAAAGCCTGCTTCAGCTGCCTTTTTACTTTCCTAGATTTGGATTTCCTAAATTCAAACGATTCTCTGTTTACAGACTCCTACTAGAGCAGCTATGTGATTCTGTGCCTTTAGACTCTATTTTTCCTTTTCTAGTAAGTCACATTTTTACGATTGAATGAATGAAGGGTTGATGCCTATGACAAGAACTGATTATAAAACCTCATATTAACTGGAAATAAATGAGCTGCCATCCAGTTTGCACAGCAAGTACTGTCTTACGATAAACGTTGGCTCAAAAGTAGAACTTAAATCTATTCAGACTTTCCCTGAAAGTGGAGACTACTTGTTACATGTACTAGGATGTTAAGCACATATACAAAGTACACCACTGACCCCCCTTTCAAAAATGAATATTACGCTGAGGGGATTTTAGTATAAAGCATTACTGTGAGTGGAAATTTGAACTAGCCTAATAACAGGGATGCTTATCATGGGGATATAAATGCAGGCTATGTTGATAGAACTTTTGTAAGTAGGAAATTATTTCCTCATTGTTCAGTTGCTGATTCAGTTTAACTTCAGACTTGCATCTACATTGCCTGTTGTCTAAGTTGGGACTCCACTGTGATTCATTAGTCTACTCTAAGGTTACAAGTTTTCAGGGATGTTCAGTAGTACAAATGATCTGAAATAAGTCTTGGCTGAACTAACCTGGAAAACAGGTGGCATGTTTATGTTTATAACACTTGTCTTAATTTTTGTATAAATATTTTTGACAAGCAGGGTGCATTTATATATATGTAAACACTATATTTTAAAGAATTTTCTGGCTTATTTCCCCTGATTTAAGTCTGAAGTCTGTTTTTATAACCTATTGGTTCCCTTCTTATCGGTCAGTATCAGAAGGGGTTTTTATTTATCCTATCCTTTTCTTCCTAAACAAAAATAACAGAAACTTCCAAGGAGGTAAAATGTTTCTTCCCTTCCCTTCCCTTCCCTTCCCTTCCCTTCCCTTCCCTTCCCTTCCCTTCCCTTCCCTTCCCTTCCCTTCCCTTCCCTTCCCTTCCCTTCCCTTCCCTTCCCTTCCCTTCCCTTCCCTTCCCTTCCCTTCCCTTCCCTTCCCTTCCCTTCCCTTCCCTTCCCTTCCCTTCCCTTCCCTTCCCTTCCCTTCCCTTCCCTTCCCTTCCCTTCCCTTCCCTTCCCTTCCCTTCCCTTCCCTTCCC
>NW_024962268.1:10515453-10555795 GCF_019238085.1 Lagopus leucura | reverse complement strand
CTGTGTGAGATCTGCAGTTGGAAAAAGAATCACATTGATCTCCTGTGACTGACAAAATGATGTGCTCTGAGGTCTGAAGGTACTCTGCAGGGAGGTGTATTCACTGTTGATTTTGGTGAAAGTGCTCCATCCAGTGAAAAATGTAGAACAAACCCATCAGTGGAGCATAGCTACACACAACCTGCAAGCAGAAAGTGAATTATGTTTCTGTTTAAGTTTCAGGTTTTTGACTTAGACATTAACAGCCTGCTAAATAGGTCTGTGTCTCAGCCCTTCAGTTGTATGGTGCTTGCAAAGTAAACAGTTGCCTCTGTTTTGTGCCCTGTGTGCATTTTCTAGGTTCTTCCTACCAGAGTCCAAAGGCAGATTACATTTGATTTGGGAGTGTTGCATGACCCAGCTTAGAGAGATCAGCAGTAAGGTTGTGATGATGAAACATTTAAGACAAACACCAGCAAAATCTGTAACAAAAAAGATGAGAATGGAAGTACATGTTGCATATAAAATTGATACGCTTTCAGAAGACATGGACTGCCCACACAGAAAATACCTGTTTTGTTTAGTTCTGTTATATTTTGAAGCAAGGACTTGTTATATGGCAGACTCATTACCTTTTGGATCATGCACTGGTAGTGAAAATTCGCCCAAATATTTCTTGAAGTTGAAAAGGTTTCTTCAGAACCATTTATGCTGAAGGTTGATATTTTTCTGTAGCTCCCACTTACTTCAGCCTGTCTTTTTTTCTAACCTTGGTTAGCAGCAGATTTCCTCTGTAACTGTTCTTTCCCCTTATCCAGAGGGGGCTGAGCATCCCAGAGCAGAAGCTGAGCAAGAAGCTGCCTGTAGATCCTGGCATAGCTGCTCAGTACCTGGAGATGGGAGGAGGAAGCAGGAGGCTGGTCAGCTGGGCTCTGATAGGGAGGGTGTTGCCTGCATCATCATTACCTCTTTTGCAGCTTCAGTTCTACTGTGCACAGTGAGAAACGAGGAGGAGGTTCTCCTTCAGTGTGCAGGGTGGTGCTCAGACAGCTAGGATTCATTCCTGCCTTTATCCCTGTCCTGTGCAATATAACCCACAAAAGAAATTTGTACAACTTATACCAATTATTGTGTAGATTCGAGTTTAAAGCCAAGAGCACAGAAAAGTGCTGGGCATTCACAGTTTTCATGGCACATTGCACACATTCTTCAAATAGAGAAAAAAAAGCAAAATGCAAAGGAATTTGTTTCTCTAAGCAGACCACAATTTAGAGGACACTTTTCCTCTATCAGCTGCAAAAGGAGAGAAATAAACTCAGCTCATGTTGCTGGTATGCTGCTGACAAGTTCCTTGAAATAGTTTTCAGACACTGGGTTATCATGTTTTTTAAAAATATGTTTGAGGTGCAACTACTATTTGAGAAATAAAACATGAATCCATGTGTAGAACACCACTGGAAACTCACTCAGTTACTATTCATCTGGTGAACTGAAGGAAGGGAAGGTGTCATCAGAAAAAGTCCTCTGTGCTGCACAATATGGACATACATTCACAGGCAAGCTGAACTGAAGAGCAATGGTTGCCTTCTGACGTTTCCTATGGTTTACTGCTGGAGTAAACTGCTTCTCTGCTGGAGATACTGCTTCTGTAGTTTTGGTGATTTCTCAATGTAGATGGTACACGTAAAATTATAAATTGGTAATACAGAAAAAATAGAAGAGATGTGATCTCACTTTGCTTCAGAGTTATTCAGTTGACAGCAGAGCTCAGACACACATGAAGATAATACATAAACGTTTTGGGTACAATAAAGAAGCTCTTAATTTCTAAAGCTAAGGGTATTTCCCATCCTCTGTCTGATAGCCTTGCTGCTCTGCAATTCTGTTTAAAACTGAGCAGTTAATGTAATTCCACCTTGAAATCCAGGGGAGGTTTTTTTTCTGCTTGACTCTGCTGGGAAGAACACCAGGTTCTCCCTGTTGAGCCAGGCAGTCTCCAGTCCAGGGTGTTCTCTCCTTTGCTAAGGAACACCTCAACCTGAGCTACAGAATTTTACAGAAATTTAAGAAGTTACCTGTTACAAGGATCTTTCTTTCATGGCTGTTTTGAGAAATAAGAAATTGTCATTTTAAATAAACCTTGTGGTTTTTTCCCACTATTTTTAGTTTTGAGAAGCATTTCCAAGGAATAGAAAACCATCCTCTGCTAGAAGACAAAATCAGGAATTTTTAAGTCAATAATTTTCTCTTTTGATTCATATAATTGGCCCTAACAGCTAGCCTTTTACTAATGAAATGACACTGCATGTGAGAAGAATATTATAAATACACCAAAAAGATAGAGGTAAAGTAGTATGAAGTTCTATTTGCAGTGAATTAGGGTGGCTGTACCTCTCACAGTTGGTATGGATTCACCCCATATTATTTTTTAAGCTTTTTCTTTCTGGAAAAAGAAAAAAAGAAGTTAAAAAAAAAATAAGTAAAGAATTAGTTTTTTCACTAAAAATCTTGTTTTGGTTACTAACTTTTCATTAAGAGTAAGTTTCATCCCTCCTTTCCTCCTGAGGAGCTCCTGACTGTACCAGGAGTGCACCCTGGGGATGCAGCATAGCTGCTTGTTGCTCAGCACCAGTGAAGGAAGCTGCATTCAGCTGCAGTATTGTCCCAGCTAGGTGCTGTGCTGTGAAGCTACAGTCCAGAAACACAGTGCATCTGCTGGATTCACGCTAACAGGGCTGGCAGTGCTGATGAAGGACTGTGAGCACCTTCTTTAGAGTCTTTAATTTGAAAAATTCAGCATATGCATTTCCTCTGTTTTGTTTTTCACCATTTCAATTTGTTTGCCACCACTTGAAATGGCACAGGTTGAACAGTGAACAAAGCAGGGCTTTTGTATCCACCTGTGGCACTCATGGCCAGCACTGTCACCCTGCCCTACTGGTCTTTCCCCTGAATGAATGGAGCCTTGCAGTGTCTTGCAAAGGTGGCTTTCCGGGCTTGGCGTTCCCCAGTGCAGAGCAGTGAAGAAGCACTCAGAGGCCATGAACTGGTCACTTACGCCTTGAGGCATAGCTGTGGAATGTGTCTGGCCAGCAGAAGGGTTGTGCAACATACACCCTGCGTCTCTGGGTGGGGAGGAAATCTACACTGGTGAGCAGATGTGGGGCTGTGCATCCTGAAGCACTGCTCAGCATATGACTGTAGCAAGAAATGGCTGGAACTGGTTAGGGCAGGAGGATGGGAAGGAGAAAGCCAAGTTCTTTTCTGAGCAGGAAGCAAGTTGGGAACTGTACTGATAGCAAACAGGTGCAAGCTGGGTACATAGTAGGTTTCCACATGGAGAACTTGGAGACCAGGAGTGCTCAGCTGGAGGATGAGGCCTCTTGCAGAAGGCAGTTGCAGACACCTCTTTAAAATCCTCTAATGAATAACTACCTAGTGTAAAGTACATAAGCAGTCCTGGAAACAGGTGTTGCGGGCAGTAAGAGCACAGCACAATGGGCCTCAAGACCAGGTTCCTAGCCTCCCTCAGCACATTTCTCTGCACAGGGAGGCAAAAAGGAAAGGAGGAGTCCTCGCTGAAATTTGATTGCAGCTATTTGCTCCTGGGATATACATGGTTGAACCTCTCAGAGGGGAGAGTCTAGGATTCCCCTCCTGCACAAAGCTGCCTTACTGCCAGGTCAATAGAGCTTTCAGCATGGTCTCAGGGTTGCTGCTCTCCAAAAAGAAACTGAAGGTGCCCAACTGCCAAAGAGAACTCCAGGCGATGTCATGAGGTTATAAAAACATCCATCTGAAGCCATAAAAGCACATGAGCCCTCAGAGGGGCAGGGTTGGCCATGACCTCAGTGCTTGGTCCATTTCTGGATGCTTCTAGATCTTCTAGATGTCCTTTTGCTTGTCTCTTTGGGGACTGTGTATGCGAACTGTGTGGGGAGCCAAGCCTGATTGTTGGTAGGCACCCCAAGGCTTACAGGATCTGCATTCGTTAGGGGCCCTAGCCTTAATGAGTTGTCTACTTGGAGACTTGAGAAATTTTGTCCATATGACATCTAAAGCAGATTAGCTAAACCACGTTAGAGCCTTGTGTTCATGTTCTCATTCAGAATTAATGCTATTTCCATTTGGCTTCATTTACTTGGCTAATGAACTAAATTAAATCAAATCAAGTTTACATTAATTCTGACCAAGAATGTCCACTGTTTCCATAGGGAGCTATGCAGCTCCAATAACCTAAATTCATATTGCTAATAGAAAGTGGTACGCTGAAAATTCCTGCACTGAAAAGGCCATGAGTAGTTTGCCATGTATTTATGCAAAACCTGAGCACCTTTCCTGAACTGGAATTTCAGGCTAACATTCCTCTGTACAGAACAGCCTCATATCTAAGGCATGACACATGATTTGCCCTTCTCACCACCACACCGTGCTGCTGGTACAACTCCTGCATTCCAGCAGAGCAGTCACCATCCCCACAGAAAGTGTGTCTGTGGCACCCGGCAAAGCTGCCCACTTGTTTTTGGGTAGAGGTGACAACTTTTTCCCTATTATTGGTGTACCAGGCAAGTTCTGGCTATAGCAATTCTTTTTTCATATAAATTTACTCATCAGTATCTCTTCTATATTTGCTATTATTTTTTTTCTCTCCAGTTTGGCAAGCAACAGTCTTAGAACTTACACTGAGTATTCATGAAACCTTTTCTCTGTCAGGTACTATTTTGTCTCTCATGAATAACTGTCATTGAGAAATTGTTTCGGCAGTGAGTATGAAACCTTCTGTGATTCGTTTTTCATTCCTGCTCGTTGACATGTAATTCGAAAGCAATCTGGCAATGAGCAGAACCTATTTCCTATCAGTAAGAAGGAAGATAGCACAGCTGAAGATTTTTTCCCTATTTCAAGGCACTAATGAGCACCAGACGCCCAGAGTGAGGTGTGTCCCAGACTGCAGGGCAATGATGCAGCAAAGCCAATGCACAGGGGTGAACTGCAGAACTAGAATGTTAGGAACAACATTCAAGGAGGCAATTAGGCATCTAATTCCCAAATTACGTACTTCAAAAATCCTCAGCCAACATTTGATCCTGGAAGCACCTAACCACCTCCTGGAGCATAACCACCTCCGTTTTCAGGGTTTGAGCACTCTTCAGGCTGCTGCAGGGGCACAGTGCACCTCCCCAGGGGCCACTCAGGCCTCACAGGGCCACACAGCTCCGCTTCATGTGCTTCTGAGACTCCATCAGGTCAGTTAGGCATTCCTCTGCAGAGGTCCTTCAGGCTGGGATGGGAATGCTGCCACTCTGTATAAGCATCTGGTCCCTGGGTGCTATGCCTGCTACAGAAACATGGCAAACTTTCCCCAGGAGGAGAGCTGGGGGCTGCAGAGAGATGAGCCCTGAGGGCTGTGGGTTGGGCCTACAGCCTCTCTCCAAGAGATTCAAAATGCAGGGTGCATTGGAACTCACAGCCAGCTAGAAACACTGTTTATTTATTTTGCTTAAGATTGACTTTTTATTAAAGGTGGGAACAACGCTGGCAAGATTTCTTCCTTCTCAGGAAGTAACCTGATCAGCAGGGGAGCATGAATGAGACAGGGGAATATCTGTGGGCATCTGAAGCTGTCCAACCCTTTGGAGATTGGTGTTTTAAATCACAAAAATCGCCTGCTGTATGAACCTTAATTATATCAGGTCCACTCCTTTGGTTCCAAGAGAGCAAGTGCTTGTACCAAATTTTTACTTTACCTTGTCCAGGACAAAACTCAGATGAAGACTTTTTGAAATCACTTCTCAAGGTGAAGAAGAAAAGATGAAAAGAAGTCATTAATTCCTGTCAAATAATTATTAGAGCTGCCGACCATAGAGTGGTAGCTGCAGTCACACCCAGTATTACATGCATGCAGTGTGGTGATCTTGCCTCATGCTGACAGCAAATACATCTGCAAACAGTGATCAAAGTTTCAAGTCTTTCTAGAGGAGATTCTTTTTCAGAAACAAGACTTCCAACTACCCAAGTGCAGTGCATATATTTGAAATGTTCTTACAGAGAAAAAAAAAACAATAAAAATAATCAGATGCAAAACAAACTCCCAAACAGATTTCCCTGCTTAATCACTGGTGTTAGGTCCTGCTTGGTCAGGAGATGCTCATTGTGATGGAAATGAAATGCACAGACTGAACAATTCTAATGGGCATCATATGTTTCATTGGCCACAGGGACACAACCATTAGAAAATGAATTAGAGTACAATGCAGACTGTCTTCTAGGTGTGTATTTTGTAAGACACCAGAGGGTTAATTATCATCACGATTTGATCTGGACTCTGCTGCTGTGCTAGACCTTTGTATGTCAGGAGGTCTCTGAGCTCCTCTCTGAAGTCCGCTTTGTGAAAAGGGGATTTTGTCCTTCAACAGCAGGCAGCACCTCCACTTTCATCTTGTAGGAGAATAAACAGAAGGGGCACACTTAGCTCTTGTACTCAATTATTTAGCAGCGCATGTTATAATGCAAAGTCCTTTGCTAAAATAAAAATAGCCAATCCACACTGACTGCAGGATCTGCCAGCTTGGTTTGTTGGATATTTATTGCTCACAGTGACAGTAGACAGCATATGCACAGCATGTTTCTATTACTGACTGCTCACTGAAAACGAAGACAAAAGGGATAAATGAAAAGAAAATGTCATAAAACATCTCCTCACTCAGGTGGCAGCTCCTTGTATCAGCTATATCTCTCCTATGCATCTCCATGTATATACATCCTTCATTCAACCTGAAATTGTAGGTCACTTTATTACCCATTTCTGTTAATTGGTTTGCTGCTGGCAGGCTTTGAAGGGATGCATTTTTCTCTTATCGTACAAGCTGGAAAAGAGCCCAAAGCACGAGCTCATCAGCCAGCCACTTGTACCTGCTGCTCAGTCTGCTGCTGCTAACTACATGTTAATAGTGTGATCTGAACCTGGGGGAGATCGGGATGAATTTGTAAATTGTGCTCATGCCAGGAAAATGAATGTGACTTACATGGATAACAAAGAGAGCAGCTGCTTTTAGAGGAGATGAATCACTGCGTTACATATTACTCTGGGGTAATAAATTATATTTCCTCCCTTGAATTCTTTTGGAGGCTTGTGGTTATGTGGCAACTATAACATGAGAAATGTTTTCAAAGCCATCTTAGATGGAATAAAAAGTAACAGAGTCACTATTTTTGAATAGACTTATGTTTGAACACATTCAAGTCTTTTATGTGTTTCTTTTAGAGGTCATTTCACATTGAAAATAACATGTTTAAATATTTGTAAGTTTTTTTTTCTTTCTTCCAGCTGTCAATTATGAGGGTCTACTCAGCAATAGAGAAAAGAATTCTACATCTTAAAAGATTATATATTAAATATATCCAGAGCAACTGAATGAGAGTAAAACAAGACATCTTGAAATACTAATTTGATGTGAAGTAAAGCAGACTCAAGTGTGTTTATTATGAAACAGTGATTGAAGCTTGCTCTAAGTATGGATGAAGCTTGTGTGTGCTTTAAGCTTGTGGGAGAATGATTAAAACATACAAACAACAGACTGAAAGCATAGGTTCTATGTTTAACAAAAACACAGAGAAGAGTCAAACAGATGTGCAGTAGTGGGGATTATTTTGAAAGCACATCAGTGCCACTCTCTGTAGCATTTCTGTGGTACCAGGGCAGGCAATGGTCTTCCACATTGCTTTTCCCTCTCTTGTCCCCCGCTAAACAAAGCCTGGAGTGAATGTCAGGGGAGGCTGCATCTGGCAGCACACCCAGAGCTGGGGACACAGAGCTGACCTCCCACACCAATGCCTGCAAACACAGTCCAAGGATTTGAGTCCTTTTCCCATGTCCAAAACGTGTTGGACAGGGCAAGCTGATCTGGTGATCTTGGAAAAAATCTTTCTCCAAAGTCTTAATGCTTTCTGAGTAACTCATACATTTTCTTTCATGTAAAAAAACACTGGTATTAGAAACTTTTCTGACTTGACCTCACAAGGGATAAAACAACATGAAAGGGCCTTAGTGTAGTTATATTTAACCACAAAAGACTTCTCCAGAAGCAGTGACCCAGACAACACGCTGAAGGTGTGACTGAGAAATGCAAGGAATGCCCTGTGGTGAAAACAGAGGGCAGCAGGTTCTGCAGGGGTACTGCAGCTCCACAACATCCCAGACCATGCGAGAACCACCACGGCATGTTTTAGGGTCATCTTAGCTCACAGTCATCTTCTCAGCAAGATCTAACTTTAACCTCTTATGGACACAGCAGTGAAATTCACTGTGTACAACTCATCAGGTTTTTTTTTTGTTTGTTTGTTTGTTTTTTTAATTAAAAAAAAAAAAAAGAAAGAAAGAAAGAAAGAAAGGAAGGAAGAAGAAAGAAACCAGCTATTGAAATCCTTTATCTTTTTCTTCTTTTTAATTAAAAAGTTGGAGCAAAGGGAGCATTTAAGTATATGAAAAGTATGAAAAACAATAAAGCAGATCTTCAATAGAGATGGCTTTGCTCAGTACTATGAACCTGCCCCACTTCCCCGCCACTGCAGCTACACCTCTTTGGAGGACATCTGTGCCATTCTATGCCATTGCTTCTGGCTGGAGGATGCTCCATTTATATAGAGTTCTTCCCAAACCATGATTTCAGAAGGTGAGTTCTGTTTTTGCATTTCAGCATTTGGGTTCTGGCCACATCTGAGCAAGATTTCCCCATTCCTGTACGAACGTTACAGCTGGATGATGATGCTCTGAAATGTTTCATGTACGGAAGGAACGTACTGCTACTGAAGAATTACTATGGAAACACAAGTATCTCCAGAGACAAGCATATTTTTTGTATACTTGCAATACTCAAAATACTTTGTAGTAGAGTTGCAATGTAGTACTGCCTCCTAGTAAGAGGCCATAAGCTTTGCAATTTGTCAGGGTTGCTCTGTCTGAACTTCTCCTGTGCTGTTCCTGACTTGAGGGTCCAGAGGAGCATGGAAGAGTGAGCGCACCCCCAGGAAATGGAACAGAAAGCTACTACACATGTTACAGTGTTAATTCTATTACTGCTATCCTTGTGACCTTCTCTGTAATAACAACATCTAAACATCTAAACTAACAACAATTATTGAATTAGACTGAAGATTTAGTTTCAACAAGACCAAGTGCTGGGTCCTGCACTTTGGCCACAACAACCTCAGGCAGTGCTATGAGCTTGGGGGAGAGTGTCTGGAAGACTCTGTAAAGGAAATGGACCTAGAGGTATTGGTCTATGCTCAGCAGAACATGAGCCAGCAGTGTGCCCAGGTGGCCAAGAAGGCCAATGGCGTCCTGGCTTGCATCAGAAACAGTGTTGCCAGCAAGAGCAGGGAAGCGATTGTCCCCCTGTATTCAGCTCTGGCGGAGCTGCACCTTGATTGCTGTGTCCAGTTTTGGGCCCCTCACGGCAAGAACAACATTTGAAGCCCCGGGGCGTATCCTGAGAAGGGCAACAAAGCTGTGAGGGGTCTGGAGCACATCTTGTGAGGAGAGGCTGAAGGAGCTGGGGTTGTTCAGTCTGGAGAAGAGGAGGCTCAGGGGAGACCTTACTGCCCTCGATAGCTACCTGAAGGGAGGTTGTAGTGAGCTGGGGGTCGGCCTCTTCTCTCCTGTAACTGGTGATAGGAACAGAGGGAATGGCTCCAAGCTGTGCCAGGGGAGATTCAGCTGGATGTTAGGAAATACTGCTTTTCCAAAGGAGTGTTCAGGCACTGGAATGGGCTGCCTAGGGAGGTGGTGGGGTCACCAACCCTGGAGGTGTTCAAGGAATGTTTGGATGTTGTGATGAGGGACATGGTTTAGTGAGAACCATTGGTGATTGGTGGATGGTTGGACTGGATGACACTGTAGGTCTTTCCCAACTTATGTGATTCTGTGATTTACATTATAATAAAAATATCTTCTTGGCTCTACTTATATATGTAAGATGCTTTCTCTTTGCCTACAAACAAGACTTTGAGCATAATGGTTTGTTATTGCATGGATAGAAAACGGAAGTTTTATTGGCATTTTGTGAGACAAGCCCTCCAAGCTCATAGTCCCAGTACCTAGGAAGACTGCATGGCTGCACCAGAGCTTGATATTTCCAGTTGTGAGCTGCCCTGGAAAGCTATGGCTGTTGGTGAGTCCACAGAATAGACAAAAAGAGACATTTATCTTTTATGTTTTGGATAGCGAGCTCAAGGCCAGCAGATATTATAATAATCTTATAAAGATTTTTCTTCAGGAAAGGGAAGATACAGATTGAACAGCACAAGGAGGTGCCTGTCTGGGGCCTTGGAAGACAAAAGGTTTTGTCACTTCCACAGTTCTGCACTGTGAGCCAACATCTATGTGCCACATCCAGGTAAAAAAACAATTTTCTTACCACTAAAAACAAGATGTTTAAGTCTCAACAAGGTAATCAAAATGAAATTTTGGCCATAGGTGAAAGTGCTGTGCTTCCATTTGGAAGCATATATAAACATATATGTTTATGCTTTAACAGGAGTCCAAATATAAGGAATACTATAGTGCTGCTGTAAATATCAGAGGAACACTGGCCTGTTCGAAAAGTCAGGGAACAGTGGAAAATTCATTATAGCTCTGGCAGAAGGAGGTGGATGTGGGAAGAGAGAGTTTTCATTACAGATACCCTCTGATGGTAGTCTTACCAGGAAATAACTGTAAATTTATATTTTTGGAGGCAGATTTCCAGACTAACAAAGCTACTGCTGCTGTCCTCTGAGAGCTGCTATGCCTCTGAGAGCACCATGTGCTGTGCCATGTGCCATAAGGGCACAACTGCTCTGTCATGCAAAGTGAGGGCTTTGCTTAAAAAGAACATATCAACACACTCTGCACATACGGGATATAAGTACACACACAGTGTGCACAGACAGGGTGCAGAGCAAGCTTACAGGGAAATGAACTTTCATTTCTTATTGTTTTCTATTGCCTGAAATACCAGGATGCCAACTGCAAATTATGAATTCCTGCACATTTATGTACACATCCATGTCACTTAAAGCACTTTGAAAATAACTGCACGTACAACAAGCTCTTCTGCATGATAATTGTCACAAGCAGAGGTTTTGTGCAGTGCTAACTGCCTCCACTGAAACATCCTACTGTATATCCACCCACCTCAGAAGTAAAATTTTCTTCTTTTTCTGCTTCAAATACGTACATAATTTAAATTTTGTCCTGATTTGCAGTTTCTAGATCCAATGTTAATTACAATTCCGCATGCACATGCTAGAAGACCTATGGGCATTGCTTTGAGAACACACCTGGATCTGTACTGAATGCGATGGGTTTAGATGTATTTCTCAAAGAAATCCACTTGTATTAGAATCTGATGCAAACAACTAGAACACATGACATCTAGCCTGAAACATGTAATTTGCATCTACAATAACCTCAAAAAGATACACTCACTAAGTGGTCTTTCTCTTGGAAAAAGAGTTCAAGTCTATCCTACTAAGTAGGCAGTAATTAGATTAAGAAATGCAACATTAAATGTAGCATTATTGTTTCAGATTTAAATTAGGAGGTTAAGGACAAAATGCAACAAGTCTGTTCTATCAGGGCTGACATTAATACGTTATTTACTCCTTCCTCAAGCCATCCTCCAAATCCTGCCTCTATTTAGGTCCTATTAGTGTTTTCCTGATCTAGATGGTTTGATAAAATTACCACTGAGTTGTATTGGCGTAAAAATGCTCTCTTCAGTCCTTTTTGGGAATCCGATGCAAGCCAGCTGCTGTGATTATCTTCCACACTTTTCCGTTCGATTTGAAAGACTTCACCCCACCCCTTGAATCTGTTAAGTTTTGAAGTATTAGCAGTTATTGTTGTGATGCTCTAAGACTATAAGACAAGCAATATCCATAAATGTAGCCACGGTCACTTGAAGAAAAGAAACAACATTTCATAAGGTTTGGGATACTCAAAATTCTACTCAGGATCCTTTTTTGTGCATAAAAGGGTGGGGGGGAATACCCAAAAGAACATGCTTTTCACCAATTGCATTACTTTTTATATACAAGATTTCACATCTTCCTTCCTTGCATTTCAACAGCAGACAAACACCTGGAGAACACAGGGCAGTAAGAAAATTCTGTGTTCTGACTAGGTGAAAAAGTAAGTATTAAAATCTCAGCTAAAACAGAAGATCATCTGTTCTGAATTCAAGCTGATCCACAGAGTTGACACTGCATGCCAACACTAAGTAAATCTTAGATGGTGATGCGCCAATCCATAAAGCCAAAACTGACTATGGGAGTATGATGAATGGTATGATGAAAACTGAATGTTCTTTACCATTGCATGCTACTGCACTGCTGAATTACCCCATTTTGTATTTCTCAGAAGCTGGCCAGATACATAATTGGATATCAAAGAGAGAAAGCTTTGATAGCAACATTTTGTAAATACAGAGCTTTTATTAAAAACAAACAAACAAACAAACAAACAAAAACAAAACAAAACAAAAAACTTCCCTGAGCTAAATTCACAGCTGAGGTGGAATTTGGGGCCAAAAGCAGTATGAAAGAAAAAAAAAAAAGAAGATACTCCTTCAGAAATGCAGAAAACTCAGGCTCTGAGTTCGATTGTGCTCACAGCTGTAAGAAGACATCACGTCTGCTCCCAGTACGGAAACTGAGCTTGGCATCAGATGCACGTGAGCCTCCTTCCAGCTCCAACAGTTCGGCATCTGGGATGAAGCACAGCATTACAACCACTGGAAAAATACAAACAATGGTTTGCTGTTTCTGGCTAATGGCTCCACCTGTTCTGCATGGCAAAGGCCCCATTCCTCACCTCACCATTAGAACTGTCAATAGGCACCTCAGTGCATGAGGTGGAGAGTATCACTCAGAGCAGGAGAGAGGTTCTGCTGGAAGACCACTCTCCCTAGGCTCAGTACAGCACCCACACAGATCTCATCAAAATCAATTTGAAAAAGCTGCAAGATACTTCTAATGGGTAATTTACTACGTGAATTTTTTCCTTCTCAATACTTTTTTTAGTAATGTCCATTATCAATATTCGGTGCTGTCAAAATAACTGCATGGTGAAGATGTGTTGCTGTCAGTGGAACACACACATGGGCAACCACACATCACAAACTCAGGCAGAAACTAAGTAATGTGATGCTTTTAGTGCAATCAGTGCTGACAAATAAAATGTGTACTTTTTATAGACAGATGAAAAAGAAAAACATGAAGTTATTCTCTAGTACTGTTGTTAATGTATGGTGAACATTTTAGAGAACATGAATCCAGCAGGGACTAGCAAATGTTATCTACCAGCTGATGAGTTTCCTGCATTAATGGATTGGCTGCTCTCCAGACTGAACTTCCTATATGAAAATAGACACATTTGTAAAGAGTTTACTCAGCAGATTCTTCCTTTTCAACAAAGAAACTAACACCTTCCCAAATCTTTGCAGTGTTTGTGTGACAATGACAAATTAATACACGTGCAGACAATGCTAAATCCTAAACTGGTTTCTTGGACTAATTCAGCTATCATAGGTGGCTTTATATTTTGCTTTTCAGATACTAACAGTGCTCTAATTTTTGGCCTCAAGCGAAGAGAAAAGTATGAACAGTTGTGTTGTTTATGGAATATGGAATTAATCTTATACACTGAAGTCATAAAAGTAATAACTTGTGCAAGACTTAGGGAGGAATGGCAGGGCAGAGACAAGCGAGGAAAGAAACAAGACTGAAAGACATTCAGAGGGATACACTGTACATAAATACATTCAAGAACATGGCCATCCCCTGTGGATGGATCTGGAAAGGCTAATGAGTAAGTCCACGGTGCCTATTAAGCAATTTTATCTTGTTCCTGTCAGAAGTTATTTGCTTCCATGAAAGTTACTTCTCTTTGAAGTTGTTCCTTGCTTCATAGTTACTGAAATAAAAAAAAAAAGCAATGGGAAACAGAAGTAGGAAGCTTGCCTCGCTGAGGTGGCACTATCTATGAAACCACGAAAGATAAATGCTCAGAAACCTCGGAGGAACAGAGAATCAGAACGTGAAGCTTTAAGACAGAAGTTCCTTAACTGGAACCCCAAACTAAATGCTTACTGAGCTTTGCACACTTGAAATCCTAACTTGAATACTCACAAGTTTGAGTATCATTTCAATTTAGATGTGCAGGAATATAGTAGTGCTCAGCTGTGCTGTGTGTTAGAATGCTGGACAGAGTAATTTTTTAAGTGGCAGGGAAATTTGGTTAAAAAAATAGGTTTGTCCTATTTAAGAAAACTTCTCAATTTTCTGGCTCATTAGCAGCATCTACCTCCATTTTGCATAACAAATAATGTCTGTGCAACTGCTGTTATTAAATTTGAAAAATAAAAATATATAAGTGATGTAAACTTCTCAACTAGTTGCAAACACATTCATTACAGGTTTTAAAACTCGGTGTTTGCTCAGTAAGGTCATAGTGCTAGTTCTGAAATTATTAGTGGAAAACTGAATATTTTGGCAAGTATTTGTAAGAAGCATTACTAAACGGAAACAACTCCAACCAAACTTGGGCAGTGCATTAAATAGCATTTTGATGTGCATAAGTTGGCATAAGAATAACTTATTTTGGCTGCTTCCTATGTTAACTGAGTGAAATGAAAAACTCGTTCCATGCTAAATGCAAAAACTTTTGCCCTAGCAGGCAGGGGTGCTCTTAACTCTTCTTTCCTGCCTTCCTGTCAGTGCTACTTACAGAGTTGTCCAAGTCTTTTGAGGAGAAGCAGAGGAAGGCAGCACATCCTGCACAAAACAAGAGATGCAGTTCCTCAGCACAGGACTAGTAAATATATAGTGAATAAATAATTGTTTCACTTAGAAGCAGTTCCTGAGTTTTAGCAGTTGATAAGGAAAATGGCCGCAGTTTTCTATCTTCAAAACTACCATGCTTCAGCAAATTGCAAAAGCCTCCAATATACAGGACAGATTTCCATCCTGAGCTCTCTCTATCCCAGAGAAATAAAAACTTAAGATATATTTTAAGCTTTTCTTCAAAATTAAGGTATAACACTGCTACCTCCATGTTACTGAAGTGACATAAATCAGTGCACAGTATCTGCAGTATCTTGTTCCACCAGGTTAAAATACATCTTGTTTATATTTTGGATCATGAAACTGAGTATCTGGAAAATTATATGGCATGTAACTTGAGATATAGGTATGGTTAGAATTTCCACTGTGTATCAGAGAGATTTCAAGCTTAAAGATGATAAAATGAACAGGGGAGAAAAAGAAAAAAAAAAGCAAAGGTCAGGCAATTCAACTGCACATTACACACAAACAAGGCCTTTTAGGAGTAGAACTTCACTTCCAGTGCAGACCTGGGCAGCAGGATGAGTGGAAATAGGCTTTAACAGCTGTAAGAAGCTGACTTCAGGAGCCAGAGCAGTCCTGCTGCACCTTGTGCTGCAGGTGCAATCATATTGCCCTTAGGCAGGAGTACTTGTTTCATGCCAACTAATATTTATCTCACCATTTTAACTGTGCCTGGTTAATATGTGTTGAGAATGCAAACGTATGCAGTCAGACACCAGAATGAGTACATGAGATCTGGGCCTCAGTCTCTATTTCTTAAGATTTTCTTTTGTCCCTTTATCCTTCCTGCAGTACCTGCAACGAGAGAGATCTTCTGCTTGCAGCAGCGTTTCTCCACACTGGAGAAGGAAAACAAAGCCAAAAGAGGCTGCAAGAACCCCCTCGCTGGCCTGTGAAGGGTCATAAGCACATAGAAATGCCTCTTAGAAAAAACCTCTCCTTAGCAAACTGCAGCTTTGCACCCCAAGCAGCTGGCAAGTCTCATTCTGCTCTCTGATCTGCGTCTTTCATGTTTGGCTCACTGCTGTATGAGAACACCTGTCAGGCACCTGAAATTACTGCTATAATCAGTACTCTCCAACATTACCACCATTTATCAAAATATTCTGTCTGTGTCAATATCTTACCCCAGAACCCTTCACATACAGAAAACTATGATGTGCTAGGACCAATAATAACTTGTTTGTGCCATCCATGTAGACCAAGCATATTCAGATCTTACTTAAGTTCATCCTATCTGAATATTCCCTACATGAGGAACACACAGAACTCCTTCAAAAAGATATTAGAAAGATTCTGACCATTCAGAAACATTCCTTGAAAATATGAGTGCAGAACACTGGAAATGAATACTTTCAGGAATGTATACAGCAAGGACGGGGCTGAATATATTTACAATGACTATTTCAAAACAACTTTTTTGTGCCATGGCCAGAGACATAAAATATGTCAAGAGAGCCTTGACACTAACTATTCTGCCAGAGATGAGTGATGGAATAAATGAGGCAGTGTAATGGAGGGAGTCAATTTTGTTCCTAGTTCACAATAAATTGGAGCTCAACTTCTTTATGAGTTGGCTATTGGCAAGAAATATAAAGTCAGCATATCAAGAGCACCCGAGGACAAATCTGAAATACAAATGCTACCTCATTAAAGAAGCTCAATAGATACAACACATATCAGACTGTACCTATAGAACCAACGTAGGTAGTATTTCCTGGGCTCTTCTTCAGTGCCTTGGACACTGATTAAATTCTGTCTATATATGCAAACAGACCCAGCTGATGGAAGAGCTATCACAGTCCCTATGAATCCAGTAAATTCTTTCCAGCTCACCAGTTCAGCTAACAAAATATCTGGCATCAGAATGCATTCAACTTCTAAGCAAAGGCCAAACATGATGCTGCTCAGAGACAGATGGGATCTATCCCCCTACAGATGGTGAAGGTCCTTTTTCAAAAATGACTGGTTGGGATGAGCTCACTTAGTTGACAGTGCATCAAACCCAACAGCTGGATGCCAGCTCAGCAGGTACAGGAGTGGCAGAACAACTCTAAGGAGGTGGGGGCACATCTGGAGCTTGTGGGTCCAGCTGCTGCAGGGCAGCATGTTGGTAGGTGGCAGGGCAGTTCATTCTCTGAGAGCAAGGATGCTGCTGACTCAGGGATCCACAGCTGCCTCTGGACAGCTGAATTGAGGTTTGTGATCTAAATCCCACTGTGTTTGTTTTGCCCATACAATGAGACTGCAGTGAATTACAGCAATAAAGATGACCTAATGAGGTGGGGTGCACAGAGACCAGACACACTCACCAGTGTGCACTGACACAGCGCTCATGATGGGAAGGTTCAACTGGTAACAAGACCAGTATCGGAGGATGTAGATGTAGTCAAGAAACAAATAAACCCCCCACATTCATCTGTTTTGCACTGATTTAAAGAACATTCCTGTGTGGTTTCAGCAACGAATGGACTGGAATGAGTTTTGAGGAAGGACACTGTAAAATGAAATTGTTAGAGAACCCTTATTAGGCAGGTTTCTTTAATAGAGTCTAAAAGAGATATTAAGTACAGAATTAACTACAGATTATTCAAAGATTAGACTGTGATCTGTAAAGACCATCAGTTCATGTCAAACAAAGGATGATTTATGTAATTGGCTTGTGCAATGCTCCAGGCAACTGAATGGGAGTCAGGACACAGCTGCCTTTTATGTCCAGGCCCTAGATGGGAAGTAGACACAGAGAATTTTGTGATTTGGTCATGCAGAAGAACAGCCAGCTTTAGCAATTGGATGATACTTTGTTGATTATGTGATCATGTTACTTACCTACATGATTTGTCAGGTGTTAGAGGTGTTCCAGGAGGGCAGGGCACCCAAGCCATTCATTCTATATATTGAATGAACATTAGAGAAGCACCACCAGCAAGAAAAGCACCAACAAGAATACAGGATCCTGGAGTTTCAGAGCAGATTAAAAAGACAACGGTGCCTGTGTCCTATCAAATGAGAGTCCAAAGAGAAACGCTTTAACATAAATGGAACAAAAATTCATCTTAGCAGAGCCATCTCTAGTGTGAAAAAGGCCTGCAAGCATATTTAGGATACAACTTTACTCCTAAACATAATCAGATTGAAGAAAGCCAGTCGTTCAGTGCTGTGGTAACCTCGCCCTTCACCACTGTTCACAAGAGTATCTCTAGAGATTTAATGGCCTTCTGGGGCTACAATAAGCTACTGCAGCTGCTAGAATCACTCAGGGAGTTGTGACATCTCCAAGGCACAGAGTCCACATTGTTTATGGCAAGGAGTTAGGATATTGCATATCTTCTCTTTGCACTAGGTGTTGATTGCAATGGCTGACAATTAGCAATAAAAAAATAAGAACAATGTAAAGCAATTAACAAGATCATTAAGCTGACAGGGAGGTGAGTAAAACAGATGCAAAGATACCTGTGTTTTGAAGCATACCTTATCATGTAGTCAATATGATAAAAGAGACGTACAAATTTAGTCTCCAGTAACTTCAGTTTAAAAGATCCTTTAAAAGGTCTGTTTCTGAATCAGAGAAAACTGGGATTATATGGAATGTCTTTGCATATCATCACAACAGCAACACAAGTCTAGGATCATACAATGGACAAACCTGAAAGATTGCATCAAATTTTTACTGCCTGTTGATATCTCACATAGAAGCTTTTGTGATTTTGGAAGAATAAATGTGTTTGACATGGCATATCCACCAGACTTGCTGCTTAGAAAGGATTATGCTCCTTCTTAGCCACATGCGTAATACTGACAAAACATCTTCTTTAATCTGACATTGGCTTCCTATTCTAATTTTCCTTCTTTCCTTTCCTTCAGATGGGATTTCCCTGCCAATAGGAAATCAGTAGAAAATCTATCATCAGCTGGAAAAAGTAATTAAAGAAGAGAATCAGATAATTTTAATGTATGGAAGAACAAACTTTCCTGGAATCTGACTGCTAGCAAAATCATAGCTTACAACTGCCTTCACATCCTGTTCTTGCAATGTAAGTAGGACACGGAAAATACAACAGTTTTACGAAGAGCGGAAATTCTAGCTAGAAAAGTTTTTCACATTTTGAAGATTGACTTCGCTTTAAACTGGATAAAAGCCCAAAAATTCAAGTTTCTTCCTAGTAAAATGCCAAAGCATTTTCCAAGCTGCTTGGTTTCAATGTAATATACTTTTCAAAAGCTGTTCCAAAAAGAGAGTGAAAACAGCTACATTTTTTCCATTTTTAAACAATTCATGTGCACCCTTTTTCCTTAAAAAAGTATTTTTTTGCAACTGCACATTTCAGAGCAATGTTATTCTGCAATCTGTCCAGTGAGTTCCAAACAGATCTTTTAGGTCTCATCGCTCCAGTTTTCCCCAAACTGTTGCTCTCTGCATTTGCAACATTGAGGAGGGATGACTGAAGGAAATCGATTTTTACAGTGAGTTTAGTACGCGTTAAAGAAGAGTCTTTTCTTAGTAGATACCAGCATGGTATTTTCCAGCCCAATACTCAGCCAGTGACAATGGAGCAATTCCCACCATGGCTGTCAGAGCCCCACGCAGACCGTGTCCACACCGCAGACATCAGCAGCTCCATAGATACCAGGGTGTGGTACTGAGCAGTGTGCAGCTGGTGGGCATTATTTATGGACAATTTAGCAAATTAGGCCAATGCTGCACATGAATGTTGGTGCAGCAGGAGGGCCAGAATGAGGCTTTTGCCTCAGAGATGTTGCTGGAGGACAGTGCACTGAGAGAGACTCCGCTGACTCCAGAGATCTTGCAAATGCAGGGGAAAATACTTGAGCATCTGATGTGGCAGGACAAGCCTCCATGATCACTACTTTTTACTATTTAAGTGTTCACAGCAATTACTGATTTATTTACTTTCTATTTGTCGCTGGGTTTTGATTAGCAGGTACTTGATCATACAATCCTTTGATATTTGCCTTGTATTGATGGAAGGCTAGGAAACAGGTTAATCCCTTAAAGCACTTCAATATAATAAATATCCTGTTTCTGTTTAAAAGACGCAATGCTATCAGGTGGGGAATGATCTAAATGCTTCACACAGGCAGGATCCTGTAGCTCTAATAGGAGCTAAGCTGCCCAGGGTGAGAGCTCCTGGATGCAAACCTTTTGCTCCTGATAATTCCTCCTTTTTACAATGGTAAGCATATAATCTGCTTAATGACTGTAGTGATCTCATAGAGGATTTTAAATGGGCTGGGCTGCAGGAAGACTCTGACCCAACAGTGTTTACTTTAGACCATCTGACGGGTTCCAAGTCCCCATGAAGTAATCCAGTTGGAGTGAAATCCAGCTGGCTCCAATCTCTGATTCACTGATGAGTGCAGTTAATATGTAAAATGAATAAGGTGAGCTAGAGTTATGTTAGGAAGCAGAGAAAATAGAAGTTCAACATCAGTAGTAACAGAATTAGCTAAATGATGTTGGACCAGTAACAGGTTTTGTGATGTTTGTACAAGTCATTAAAGCATTTGTTTTCATCTGAAAATAGCCTCAGTGGTTGGCAAATATTTTTCCTAAGAATTTGGGATTGAAGAGGACACAGTCTTATCACCAGACACAGCCTCCCTCCCACAGCTTGAGAAATTAGTGAAATGGGTGGCAGCTGGGTTGGCTGGTAGCACTGGATGGGTACAGCAGGGGAAGCCTTGGTGCTCATCTTATTGCATTAAAATCACCAAGGTTAAGAATAGACCTGAACTTCCAGCCCTCCCACGGACCTCCTTCAGTATTTGCTTCGTGATTCATTTCTAATGCTGCTACACCAAAAGAAAACAGATCTCATCTGAGATAAGGCATCTACTTTAGTACTAATATTTTAGGTCAGGAGGTTTTTTTCCTAAACAACTCCTGTCTAGGAATGTTCTGACTTTGAATGAAGAAACATATATGAGATAAGTGCATAAGTATATTAATCTGGAGGTTTCTAAGGATTTTCTGTTTTGAAATGAAATAATTTTCAAAGTGCAGATTAAAGGCTTAACAATATGCATAAAAATTACATTGAATAATAAAGAGAATGCAGTCAGATGCTATACTTCATTGACAACTGACACTTACCTACAACCAAGCTGACCCAGTTCAGCCAGTTCTATTGACTTCTCAAAAGGAGCTCTTCCAGCCCATGCTCTCCCAGTACTGCAAAGCATCAGGGCCGGAAGTGAAGGACAAGATTTTAGGTCAGGTCCCCAATGCTGTTAAGGAGGTATCCAGCTGGACCTGCTGGTGATTCATGCACCCATCAGCAGGAGATGTGAGTGAATCAGGATGGCAAGAAACAAATGTAGATACTGACCTGGGACTGACACATCCTTACACTAGCTTTTGGGCTCTACAGGAAAGTGGAGGATTCCAGGAAAGATGAGATTTTTCATAAAGAAGAAGTTAAAAGATTTGATCAGTGTGGAAGAAAGGGTATATTCCAGTACTATTTTTTTTTTAAGAGAGTTTTTCTTTCAAAGTGTCATTTCTATTTATGCCAGTTAGTTGGTAATATTTTTTTTTCCCACTTGTTTTTCCAGCAGAAATGCTGGAAACATCTAAGACTAGACTGAGGGACCAAGAAAAATATTTGGCTTGTGGATCAGAAAAATATGCTACATGCCCACTACAGTGTGCAAGTTAATGCGTGATTTGAATAGTATGAATTTGATATTTGAGTAATAATTACTGGAATAGCATTTGTTAAAGATAAGGCGACTCAAACTCATGGTTTGCTTCTTACAGGTCCCACAGCTGCTGTCATTTCCACAAAAATACTTCCAAAACTGCTTACATAATCTCACTACTTAACCTAAGAAAAGCTCTCTCACAAATTCCTTTCTGTGTAAAACTAATATTTTCTTCCTTAATCCCTTTGTAAATTATAAAAAATCTGTTTCTGTTCTAAATGGCAGAAAGCACTTTTCAACACCAAGGCAGTATGTAAGTCAAGATCTCACCCTAGATCAAGGAATCATGCTTTGTGTATGTGCAGAACAAACCATGTGGCTGCTACTATATTATCAGCTCAACACCACAGCCCTGGGCTGCACTGCCCAGCTATGTTTAGGGCCCTCCATGAGGGTGAAGCACCTCATTGCTCCTGCAAAGAAGTATTAATTAAGAGTTTCAGAACATGGACATGAAAAAAAGCAACTATATGTGTTTGGAAATACTGTCAATAGGAAAAAACAAAAACAATTTAAAAAACCTTTTTCCTGCTGTGAGGAACCTTCTGTATTTCATTTACATCTTTTAAATATACCACGATTTTTGTATTAGAAGTCTGCTCTTGCAGCTTAATCATCATAGATGAAAGAGTAGCAGTGGACTTTTACTGTCCACTTACTTTCATTTAGGATTTATGTTTTGAGGAGAGATTGATGGTGATGAAAATACAACTCAGGAGGCTGTCCCAAGCTCTACTAGCCAACAGAACAGTGCAGTCCCTTTAATTGCTGTGAGATACATTGTCACCAAAATCCAGGAATGAAACTCACCAACCTGAGTGACACATCAGAAAGCCAACATTGCTATATTGCAACACTGGATGCATAGGAGATGTACCCTAGCATGAACATCCAGGAGGTAAAGCACACAGACTATATACATTCAGCATGTGAGTATTCATACAATTTACACAAAGTGCCCACTTATTACAAGAATTGCTGTACATATTAAAATCTAATCTAACATCACACGTGCGCTGTGTTAATGTTTGGCTCTTGCAAGAGGACTTTGGTGGTCATGGGATTCCACTGGGAGGTGTTATTCAGGCAAAAGATCATGTGTAATGTAGGCCAGGTCCCATATTTGGTCAAGAACTTATTTACAAAAAAATGGCTGTTGATTAGGTTTACAGTTAACACACTGACCTTGTTGCAGTGCTTATATTATCCACCCAGAAAGGGCATAGTGCACATACTCAAGGCTTGTGGAATACTGAGACTGCTTTTAGGTGCCAGATGTCCTGCTTACCTAGGAAAAACCTTCCCTAGACAGAAAGTCAGTTTGCTGAAGAGTTTGAATTAATTGCTTGAAGGCTCTGAATTTATTGCCAAGTCAAAGCATCACCATGCTGATGCTTTCTAAATTCCCATTCTGCTTTCTAAATTCCCATGTTGTAATATAAGTTTCACACTAAGAATTTTAGCAAGAAGTTATAGGATATCCTAATGGTAGAAAGTAAGTTTGGAAACTGTGTAAATGGAAGTCATATTTTTACTACAATACAGATAAAACAGGTTTAAAGCTCAAATTTTACAGTCCTCAAGCCTAGTTGCTTTTCTACTAGGAGAACAGAAATAGGTGCCTCTGAATACTCTGATCAGGAAACTGCCATTGTAACAATTGCTTTTAATGGGATATAGGTTTGCTAGTAACAGCATGAAATGCCAAAAAGATTGATGAGAAGCAGCCCAAGAAACATGAAATTAATAAATCATAGCTACATAGCAACTAAATCCGTAAGTTGCCTTTGCCAAGACACAGCATAATGTAAAATGTTATTGCTTTGTCCTGTAATGTGTTTTAAATGCCTTAACCGTGAGAAATGTGCTGCTTACCCATGAGGTTATATATTTTACTGCATAATGATTCTCAGCATAATGGAAGAAGTGCATCTGGTAAGACTTTCATTTATTGAAATAGCTCCTAAAACTTCTCAGGATACAAATAATTCAGCCTCTTCAATATGTGAGTGAGAAAAAGTTCTTTGTAGAACTTCCACAGATTTGAAAAATTTACAAGAAAACTTAGAAAAAGTTAAAAACAAGGAAAAAAATCAGAAGTGAGAGCACAAAACCCAAATTTTTAACATAATAACATTGCAGAAAGATTGAAAGGCAAATTTGAATTTAGATAAAACTTGTATTAAAGTCATTTTGTTAACCACCATCCTAACTAGATTCACATTCAGCTAGCACACATTACCTGTGTGTTGCATCACTTTCTTTTAGCAGTAGCTTCACTATTTTCTTCGCATGTTAATTATGAAAATCTGAATATGAAAACAGAAATCTGAAGTTTCACTACAACTGCACCTGCCATCTTCTGTAATGCTGCCGTGGAATAAAACAAGCCTTTCACATCTTACAACAGACATGTTCACAAACAACTGCTTATTTTTTTGCCCTAGTTTGGGGTATGTTCTGGCTTACCATATCAACTATATGATCATTGCTACTATAATAAGAAGAATTTGTTTTTTCTTTATCTCTCCAAATGTGTTTATTATCCTTGCATGAATTATAGACCATTTAGTAGAAAAAAATGTAGTTATGTGTGTGACCAACTTGGCAGAAAGCATACATAGAGTTCTCTTACTAAAAATACAGGGAGGTTTAGCTAATTGTAGAATTGGCTTGAAATCCAGAGCTCAAAAATTAGTCATAGGTTTATGAAAATACTCCACTGCCCTTGGGGAAAACACAGAAAAAGCACATGACTATAATTAAAAAGATTTTCTACCCCTGCTGTTTTCCTACACAAGACCATTTGTTTTAAGTACCAGAATTACTCTTTCTAGTTCCTACACCTTGTATTTTTCTGAATATAATTATTTTCTTTGTGACTGTCTTTACAGGTCTGACATCTCCTGTTCTTGTTGTCCAACACTTCTGGGCACAACATACCCACAGCAGCTCTTTGGTTTATGACCTTCAGTCCTGACCTTGCAGTCAGCCTGCGAGGACCTCAGTCAGCTTCAGTCCTTAGGCTTTTAACTTTTTGAAATGCTGATATCATTTATAAATCCTTCAAAAATTTCTGTCTGGAGGAATTTCAGAGAAAAGTGGTAGCAGTACAGTCACAGGCTGCCCCTTTCAGTTGAGAGCACAGCTTTCTGGCTGCTGGCAGCAATTAGATCCTAAGCATGGCAGAGGCAGTCCAGCAGGGCTTGCTGCACCACCTGGGACATCAGAGCAGATGTGGCTTCTCTTCATTCCTCCTTAAGTGGCCTAGTAGTTATGACTTACTTCCTCATTTCTGTGTGGTTGAGTATACTGTCTGTGGAGGGAAATTCTGCCAAAAAGAGAGGAATGGAGAAAAAAATCTTACAGATCTTACAGCAGAGTTGTACGGCCAGGTTGTTAGTTGCTTATCAGTTACTCTGCTTATGCATCTAATAAGCTTGTGAACTTACTTCCAGTGTGTGATTGGCTGATTAAGCTGTAGACTTGTCCACTCTGTCAGCCTCTCTTTTTACATCAGCTGCACTCAATTCATCATTTTCAAGGCCCTTTGATGGGCCTGGTCCATTAGATGCCCATTTTCTTGTGCCCAGGGACAGAGCACCCCAAGTGTAGCCTCTTATGCTGCCTGGCCTGCAGCCAGTATCATTTACAACTCAAGGACTTGTGAAGAATTCAGTCTGAATGGAAGCATACAGACTTAATCTCATTAACCTAGTTTTAAGTATCAGAGCAGCAGAAACAATCCACGTAAGCCCTAGGGCATCTTCAGAAGATGAGTCAAAGGCTATGCCTGCCCGCCAAAAAGAAGGCGGCCAGGAGTGTGAGCACCCGCGGCCTGATTGTCTGCACTGATTAACCTCTGGCTCAGCTCAGGGATCCTCCAGCCAGCTCCCTCCCAGGCAAGCCTTGGAAATGAGCAGGAAGAGGACTGACTCCAAGGACACTCCCGAAAGACAAATCAAATAAAGTGGTGCTTGAGAGGCACCGAACAATTGAGTTTGCTCTTCAGCAGGACAACTCAAGTTCAAGCACCACTGGCAACACAACTCGTGGTGTTGCCAGGATTTTTGTTTGCATCTGAACTTTGCCAGTTGTGACTTGAAAGCAAGGAAGAATGCTCAAAAAACAGTCAAAATGATGCTGCAAAATCTGATATGGGCTGTCATGCATGCATGACAAGAAAGGAGAAAAGAAACTGGTAAACTGATATTTCAGAGTTACACCTAGACTTGGTTAACATGGCTCACTCCTTGTGAGTTTCTTACCACATGCTCAATGAGATTACATTTTAATTAATTACTGATTAGTAATGACTACTTTATAACTGATCGTGTTTGTTTTCAAAGGAAATTACAAACGGACAGAATAATCATTCTTCATTTTTATAGATATGTGCTTTTGGCCAGGTGTTAAGAGTAAAATGATCTAGAGAAATCTTTAGATAGTGGTAAAATAATTTGTCTTAAGGCACAGCACGTAACTCTTAAACGAGCTCTCACCCACCACCGAATTTACAAGGTAAAGTCTCTAATACTGGTAAGGTGGAGTCAAAATCATGCTGCTGTTAACTCGAGCCACAGACAAATTCTACAAATTCCATTTTATAAATAACTTTTCAAATTGTAATGTAGTTCTGGTTATCACATCCCAAAGAAAATCACTATTTTCTAGCAGTTAAAAAGGCTGGTAGAAATGTTAACAGCTTGAAGACTCTCAAAAAGCAGCAGTTGTGAATCAAACTAAACAGGAATTTTTCTGATGAATATAAATATTGGTGAGGGAGGGAAGAGAGAAAGGGAAAGGAAAGGAAACCTCTTTCCTGATCCCTGCAGGGAAGGAAGTTATATTTTCCTAACTAGGAAGCACATGTTCACAGTTCACAGCTCTGTTTGAAACCAACTGCTTTTTGAACTAGGAGTTGAAAACTCAAGTTTCAGACAGTACCAATATTAGCAAGCTCCTCATCCAAAGAAGTAGTGATTTTGAATCTTCAGAGTTAGCAGAGAGATGCTTTTTGATAGCATTTCAAAGACAGTTTGGAATCTTGTTGTGATGTGAACGCTTCTCCCAAGGGAAAGTTTCAAGCCTGTATGAACTGCAGGTTCACAGCATGATGGATTTAAAGATAACAACTATGTTCTAAGTAGGAAGCTCTTCATTAACAAATAATACTTCCACATCTATTTAACGAGAGCAAGTGTAAGAGTCTTGCACATGGGCAAGAACAACCCCAGGTACCAGTATAGGTTGGGGACTGACCTGTTGGAGGGCAGCATAGGGGAAAGGATCCTAGAGTTCCTGGTGGACAGCAGGATGACAGCGAGCCAGCACTGTGCCCTTGTGGCCAAGAAGGCCAATGGCATCTTGGGGTACATTAGAAGGGGTCTGGTTAGTAGGTTGAGAGATGTTCTCCCCCTATTCCCTGCCCCGATGAAGCCACAACAGCCCAGTTCTGGGCCCCTCAATTCAAGAAGGACAAGCAATTGCTTCAGAGAGTCCAGCGCAGAGCCACAAAGATAAGGGAGTGGAGCACCTCCCTATGAGGACAGGCTGAGGGAGCTGGGTTTCTTTAGCTTGGAGGAGACTGAGGGGTGACCTCATTAATATTTATGAATATGTAAAGAGTGAGTGCCAGGAGGATGGAGCCAGGCTATTCTCAGTGACATCCAATGATAGGACAAGGGGCTACAGGTGCAAGCTGGAACATAGCAGGTTGCACATAAACATGAGAAAAACCTTCTTCATGGTGAGGGCAACAGGACACTGGAGCAGGCTGCCCAGAGAGGTTGCGGGGTCTCCTTCTCTGGAGACATTCAGAACCCACCTGGATGCATTCCTGTGTGACCTGATCCAGGTGCTCCTGCTCCAGCAGGGGGACTGGACTGGATGATCTTTCGAGGACCTTTCAATCCATGACATTCTGTGGTGCTGTGATTCTGTAATCAATAGCAGAAACTATTTACCATCCCAGCAGCCAGCTGATTGATTGAGTCAATCACTCTTGCACCTCCTCCCTTCAACAGAAGGAGACAGAAAGTCATCATTCAGGCTTGCAGAATTTCTTTTATCTTTCTGCTTGTTTTTATTCCTGAACATATCTTCTTGCTCCTACTTCAAATATGTTCAATCTAATTTATTTTACCAAGCAGCAATCATTAGGGACGCATTATCATTGCAATCAAAGCAATTCACGTAACAAAAGTCAAAGTAATTCATCCCTCAAAATCATGCTTTAATTATTTCTGAAGATGGATTCATGAAGAGGAGAAGGCTTAAGCAACCTTCCAGCAAAGGGAAAGGTAACTCTTTGAGACTGTGCTTGTCACATCATTTGAGTACCACAAAAAAATGTACGTGTATCTGGATATCAGAAATTTGGTTTGCATTTAGGAAGAATATTGCTGCAAACTGTTTGCATTTGTAAGTAATAGTATTTAAGAAATGGCCTAAAACCCATGAAAATAGGCAAGGATGTGAAAATGGAAACTGTGTGGTGAAGAGTTGATGAGAACTGCGAGGTGAGCAAACACATTTACAGTAAGACTTGGCTTTAAATGTACTCAATCAATCAAAGGGCTCCAACATTGTTATTTGTGAAAGGACACAAGCAATATTTCTGTAAAACTCAAAAGAAGTGGAACCTCTCAGGAGCAAATAATGTAAAGGAAATGAAGAATTTGAGGGAAATTTCTGTGAACAGGGAATGAAGAACGAGGCTGAGGAAATTTCAAGAGGAAATAAAAAATAAAAATGAAGAGGTAGAGTGAAAAAAGATGCAAGAATGAGAGCTCAAACCCTGACTTTCCTGCAGGCCAGATGACTTACGTCATTGGCTTCAGCTGAGACAAGAGTTCACTGAAGGAGCACTGGAGCTGTTAGCAGTCCAACCAAGATTATTTGGTGAAGGAAAGGATTTGAGGCAAAACAGTCTTATTGTGTTAAAAGCCCCAAGAAGAACAAAGGTTTTTGAAGCCATAGCAAAGTTCCAATGTGCTGAGACTTTCAGGATCGGGAATAAAAAATAGCCATTTCTAGCTTCAGCTCTATAATCTGCTGTCATGCTGACCCATGAGAAGGAGCTGAGGGAGATCCCTGGAGTTTTTATTTTTCTGAGAGCTACAGGTAGCCAATGTCCATTAATATGTTTTTACCTAGATGACATACTTGGGAAAGTGTGTGATTTTAGAAGAGTTTCTGAAGAGTAGGTTAGCCATTGCATCAGTTAGAAACAACTTGAAAAGCACCACCAGCACAACAGGAAAGGGTGCCTGAGGTGGTGGCTGTCTGTGCACCATCAGGCCATTCTGAGGCAGTTCTGCAGTGGTACCAACATTTGTGCTGCTGAAAAATCTGAACTTTGCAAATGCAAATGGCAAATGCAGATGGTTCCTGGATGCTGAAGACTGCAAACACATTTTTGAATGGTCAGCCATCTGCAGAGGAAGGAGAGAAATTTCAGAATATTTTTTACAAACTTATAAATTTGTGAAGAATGGATGTCAATGTAGCATTGAAAAGTTTGCCATGTGAGCATTTTAAACCTTTTTTTTTTTTTTTTTCCAATATGAAATATTATTTCTGCTGGAACTTTGTCCATTTATTTGCTCAGATAATCTCCTCAGTAAGGAGTAGGGAATATATATTTATTCTGCACGTCTGTCAGTATGAAATTTAAAAATATTTTGAAAACATGTATCCTTTTCTTTCTGCTCCTTACTAGGAGCAAATACTATAATCTTGTTGGATCTTTGCGGAGTGAGTAGAGTAACACCAGAGTAAAGAATCTGATCACTTATTGTATTTCTACACCATTAAAAAAAATCTCAAAGCAAGCAAAAAGGTCACTGACACATAATAACTGGATGACCATGACAAAATAAGCCTGACTTAAACAATGGAAAAATCTGACCAGAAGAAGATGAATTTCCAAAGCATTATAAAGACAATAAAAGAAATAATAATAATAATAATAATAATAGCAACCATAAATACCTCCTTGTTATAATACAATCAAATTAACAGATATGCATTATGCTTTTATTAGGATCAGATGATTTGCTTCAGCTTCAGAAATTTTGAGACGTAGTGTGTAACTCTTGTGCTAATTATCAGATATAAATTACATTCATTTTTGCTCCTTTATCAATTCTCAAGATAAAAATTTACAACATATTATTTTCCACTCTCCTTTATTGATCATAGTCTCTCTGATGCATTTTGGAACATTAATTCATTTTCAAAAAGTTGCTGTGGTTTGGCTAAGAGAGAGAAAGTGTTTTTCATGGCATCTATGAAACATTTTCCTCTCTATTTAGCAAAAACATTTACTGGAATTTGCACAGAAGGAAGAATGTGCCAAGTTAGAAAATAGATGCTTGGCAGAATATTCTGTACATGCATCGATGCAGGAAGACTGCTCCTTTTGTGAAACAGTCTAGCTCAAAGAACGGAAAAGAAGGGATTAAAATATCCTCTGAGGAATTGTCAGAGCTTTAACTTAAAAGGGAGCCTGCTTTAAACCTTTCTGTGTTTGACATGAGTAAAAATCGTACTTCACTTATCATCTTCCTATACCCTAACTTGTTCCTGGAGTCTTCTCTGGGCAGGTGTTGTCAGAGCATCTCACCTTTGGTGACCAGAGCCTGGTAATGGGTGATGTAGCAGAGGATAAAGAGGTGCGTTAGTAGGGAGCAGTAGTGGAGCCCAAATGCTGCAGCCAGGCTTGGAATTGAAAGTTTCATTAATTAAAACAAATCCATTGGAAGAGAAAAAGACTGTTACTGAAAAAGACTGAATTTGTTGCAAATGAAGTGCCTGAGTATAACTGACATGCAATTATCAGTCTCACCTCTGTGCAAAGCAAGATCATGGGGCAGATCCTCCAGGAAGATACACTAACACACATGGAAGACAGGAAGGTGATATGGGAGAATCAGCGTGGCTTCACCAATGGCAAATCCTGCTTGAGCAACCTAGTGGCCTCCTAGGATGGTGTCACTGCATCAGTGGTTAAGGGAACAGCCACTGATGTCAACTATCTGGACTTCAGTAAAGCCTTTGACATGGTATGCCCCAACTTCCTTCTCTCCAAACTGGACAGAGATGGATTTGATGGGCTACCTGTTTGATGGAGAAAGAACTGGCTGCAGGATAAAGTCCAGAGAGTGGTGATCAATTACTCCATGTCTGGATGGAGTTTGGTGACCAGGGGTTGGTGCTGGGGCCAGTACTCTTTAATATCTTCATCAAAAACTCTGAGAGTGGGGTTGAGTGCACCCTCAGCAAGTTTGCTGATGACACCAAGCTGTGGGGTGCAGTTGACACACCAGAGGGATGGGATGCCATCTGGAGTGACCTAGACAGGCTTGTGCAGTGGGGCCAGGTGAACTTCATTAGGTTCAACGAATCTAAATGCAAGATCTTGCTGCAGGTTTGAGGCAACCCCCATTACCAACACAAGCCGGGGAATGAAAGGACTGAGAGCAGCCCTGCCAAAATAGACCAGAGGGTAATGGTGAACGGCAAGCTGGACATGAGCCAGCAACGTGCCCTTGCAGCCCAGAAAGCCTACCATATCCTGGGCTGCATCAAAAGAAGCATGGCCAGCAGGGTGAGGGAGGTGATCCTGCTCCTCTACTCTGCGCTGGTGAGTACGTGGAGTACTGCATCCAGATGCTGAGTCCTCAGGACAGGAGAGACATGGACCTGTTTGGAGCATGTTCAGAGGAGGGCCACAGAAATGATCCACAGAATGGAACACCTCTCCTATGAGGACAGACTGAGGCAGCTGGGACTCTTCAGCTTGGAGAATAGAAGTGACAAAAGTGACCTGATTGAGGCCTTTCTGTATCTAAAGGTTTGCTACAAGAAAGCGAGGAACAGACTCTTCAGACTCTTAGCAGGGTCTATGGTGACAGAAGGGGAAATGGCTTCAGCTCAAAAAGGGTTTTCTGGCTGGATTTAAGGAAAAAGTATTTTACAGTGAGGGTGGTGAGGCACTAGAACAGGTTATCCAGAGATGTGTCTGATGCCCCGTCCTTGGAGACTTTGAAGGCAAGGCTGGATAAGGCCCTGGGCAACCTGATCTAGCTGTGCATGTCCCTGTTCATTGCAGGGGAGTTGGACTAGATGACCTTTGAAGGCCCCTTCCAACTCTAAGGATTCTATGATGCTATAATTACACAAACGTGTACTCAACTTACCACCCACGAGCACTAAAAACTGCCTATTCAAATATTCATTTTAAGTATTGAAAGAAAATCAATTAGACTTTCAAAACCAGAAGGAGTAACCAAAAAAAGGTATCCCAAACTACCTCAATCATCGTCTTTCTTTCTATCCTGTGGCCTCACACTATACATTCATTTTTCTTTTTCCTCTTGCTTTCAGCAGGTGGCTGTCTTTGTAATAAATTGTACAGTCTTTCCTAGCTCTTGAGGGGGTCTACTTGTTATTTCATCATTTCTGAAGCTTGGCCATAGCTTGCTCTTTGCCACAGTCTGCAACTGCTGCAATGTGTCATGGCCTCTCCAAGCTCCCCATCCCCCAGCTGAGCACAGAGCAGGCACAGCTTCCTCCCCGTAGATTTATCTGGCTTCATGAAGAGAAGCCAAGCAGGGCAAGTACAGCAGGCTTGTTCACTGCTGCTCAGCTGCACCCTTTTGATGAATGCCGCCACACATCGCGCACAGAGTTAGCTGTGAACACACAAAAACAGAGATGATATGTAATTTAGCACGTGGTTTATCTCCAGTATACTAAAGGCCCAAGGAAATGATGTGGCTGAAACTAAGCAAGCACTAGAGGGAACTTATACCAAGCCAAAAAGAAAAAAATTAAAGACACCACTCAGAGAAATTTTTGTTCAAAAACCAAACATACCATATCTGATTTCTTAAACATAATCCCCAAAGAAGAATGTTGAAATAAGCATCCCAGGAGCCCAAATCCTTAGCTGTACTGAAAATTAAGGTCCCAAGAAATACATTAATTTAAGTATTTGTTATGACCTTCCTCATATCCCTCACTGTATCACCCAGGATGCAACTACACACTTACCTACTCAGTTAATGCAATTAAATATAACTAAAAGCAGTCCTGTAGAATCTGCATTTAGCTTGGATTCTACAGTTTTTTACTGCAGCCTTTCAGTACCTAAAGGGAGCCTACAAACAGAAGGGGAATTTGAAACAGCAGCACAAGGGGAAATGGTTTTAAGTTGAGGGAGGGAAGATGTAGGTTGGATGTCAGGGGGAAGTTCTTTACAGAGAGAGTGGTGAGGTGCTGGAACAGGCTGCCCAGAGAGGTTGTGGATGCCCCGTCCCTGGAGGTGTTCAAGGCCAGATTGGATGGGGCCTTGGGCAGCCTGGTCTGGTATTAAATGAGGAGGTTGGTGGCCCTGCATGTGGCATGGGGGTTGGAGATTCATGAACCTTGAGGTCCCTTCCAACCCTGGCCATTCTGTGATTCTATGATTCTGTTTTCTGGCCACATAATTAAGCACCCTGAAGCTTTTCCCCTCCTCTCCTGCAGTAGCAGATTCAATCCAAGAGGCTGCCTCTGTAAGGGAAGAGATTGCTTTGCCCACTTTTCTCCTACTCGAGGACTCTGGTGTTTATCGTATCCTTTCACTGGTCGATTAAAAAAAGAACTGAAGTTTTGATGTTTTTTAATTGTCAAATTTAGTTTACTTGGGAGATTTTGGCACAAAGTAATAGGAGGGGCAGTCAGACTTTTGTTGAGATGGTGGGTTGCCTTATCCCTATTCACAGTGGTCTCCTGGTCAGAGGAAAGATACTGTCACATAAGATTTCAGACCAGAGAAGATGGTGATTAACATAACTGCATAAGGCACTTGTCAAGTACTGATCAGAAATTGTCAGATCTAGAGTGAAGTACCAAGATGTACCTCGCACAAACATGTCCTTAACACAAAATTCTGTGGTATGCAAGAGGTCAAACTAAATGAACTAATGATCCCTTTGGCCTATTAAAAATGTAAGAAAAAGGAAAACATAAATAAGTAAATGACTTGTAAACAGCTCACTGCTGGAATCCAGAATTTTTTTTTGGACTTCATTCTGGCTTTGAAGTCTCTCTCCTCCACTGCTATGCATTTTTAAACTCAAAATAAAGAAAATTGATTCAGATGTATGGGCTTCTAGAAAAGGGAAAAGATGCTAACTTACTATCTTAAATGAGACAAACTGGCTAGTATCTCAAATTGTATTTCAGGCTGAAGTTCATGTTCTAGTGCAGCTTTTTCTCTTCTCTATCCACAAAGACTATCGGAAACCTTTTGAGTTTAAGTTTTACATCAACAGAGGGTAAAGAGAGCAGCTCTTTGGTCTTGGCATGCGATCAGAATAAGGTCAGATTTGCTGCAATAACTGGTAGAATTTAGCAAATGATTGAACAGTGGCAACACTATCACCTCTGGTACTGGCTTATTGCATGCAAAGGCAGCTGTACCTTAAGAGTCAAAGCATTTATTTTACTCTTTGGCATTCTCTATCTTTTTTGTACCACTACTTCTATGGGAGATTATTTCAGAGCTGACGCCCTGGGCTAGAATTAACCACCTGATTTATTCAGGACTTAATAGGGAAATGCTTTTTACAATAAATTGTCTTATCTCCAGATCAGTGCAGCAAAAAGAATCCTGCAGTGTTATGTTCCTGCCTTCACTTCTCTATGGGTGGTGCTACTCTAGCTACTCCTAGCATATAGACCTAGATAGGCTAATCATATTTTCAGTAAAATCTCTCTGTGGCTAAGGATGAAGTCACTTGCCTTCCCTTATTTCTGCTGGACCAACAGCTAAGCACAGTGCCAAGGCTGATGTTGCACACTGCACTCCCTAGTTGCCTCGTGATTTCCTTTTTTTTTTTTCCATTTGGGATGCTTCAACCTCCCTTCTGCCCTTCAAGATGAATATGTTTTCAGTAAGGACAGACAGGCCTGCATCTGTTTTCAGTTGATGTCCTAGTACAGAATTAAACCTTGAAGCTGAGAGCAGGCAGGACAGCGTGAGTCACTGGGAAAGGACTGGAACACGAGGGCAGTTTAAAATAGTTTCTTTCTCCCAAGAGTGTTTTTTTTCAGAGGTCATAGAATCATAGAATCATAGAATCACTAAGGTTGGAAAAGACCTAAAAGATCACCCAGTCCAACCGTTCACCTATTCCCAAGCTCCTACTAAACCATGTCCAGGTCAGATGCTGCAAAGAACTTGTAAGCCTGCTCAACCTGAAAAAGGCTGTAAGCAGTTCTCTTTTCGGACATACTCCATATTTATTTGCTGCTCCTCTTTTTCTCCAGTTCCGCACTATCCTTTATCTGGATTTTCCCTTTTCCTCTATACACTTCTTCCTTATACACCTGTGTCATGGCAATGAGATGTGTCTGGAGATGCATCTCAGCCACATCCCAACCTGTACCAGGGAGGGATTCAGATGAGGTGAGGGCTATGAGCCACACTGCACAGACCTTTATGGGCTTTTATGGCAAAACTTTTGCAGATTGCAGAAGAAAGAGTCATTGTGACTCTCTGTTTTTCCATGGAAGCATAGTTTTTGGATATACTCAAACTATAGTATGAATTTATCTACTTAATTAATTGGGCACAACAGAAAATAAATACCATAAATGAAATTGAGAAATAGCATCTTAGAGTTTGTTTATGTATTTGTGAGGGCCAATAAAGCATACAGAGGCAAAATGATACCATTTGTTCCGTGTATGACTTCTTTATTCTGGATTATATCAGATCCAGGCCGCATACAATTAAGAAACTTAACACAACACAGCTGGGGCTCCGCCGCACTCTGAACCTACCTGTGCTCAGATATAGGTGCTATACTCAGGTCACTCTCACACTTAAGGGATTTTGCACTGATGTAACTTCAAAACATTGAAACTAAATCATGATCAGTATGATGGTTTGGATAAAAGATTCATCTAAAGTATGAATGGTTCAAACCCAGGAAATTCTTTTTAAGATTCACGCTGTTGGAAACACTTCTATCGCTTTTCATAAGAGGAGTTCCCACTCCCACAAGAGCAAAGACTTGAGCTGGAAAGGAAAGACAACTAGCACCTCGGAGTTCTGGTTTTCAGTTATGGTCACACAAAGCACAAGGCTGAGTTCTGCTGGGCAGGGCAGGCGAGATCTTCTCCCCATCTTCTGGCCAACCAAGAGAAGCTGCCTGGTCCTACCCACCCCAGGGATCAGGGCAGGCAGCCTGGCCTAGTTTTCCTGAGTCCTGCTTTGAGGGAAACATATTGTGAAGGACTTGGAGAGCCTTCTACAAGCAGAGAGAGGGGAAGCAGGAAGAAAGAGAAGGGCTGCACACTACAGAGGAAGCAGGGACCGCAGCTCTGGAGGGCAGAGCCTGCCTTCAAAGCTGGGCCTCGGAGGTCTGCTGTGCTTCTGCCTGAAAGGGATAGTTGGAAATGAGCAGTATTTAGGGATGCGAGATTAAACTGCTGATAAAGGAAGAACTGAGTGGGTCTTGCTGGTGTAATTGGTGAGGGCAGAGACTGGGAAATTCAGCCAGAAAGTCTGCACTGGAGGACGTGAGAGCAGAGCACCATGGGGAGGTGGGGAGGAGCTGCGTGAGGTGAGAAGGCTCTTTGTGGAAATGCGCCCAGGTACAATGGGACAGGCAAGCAGCCATAGCGTGCTCTGTCTCTTTCTCAAGAAACCTCAAATTTGGATGTGAGTTTTCTCCCCTAGCTTAAGGCTGCTAGCTTAAGGCTGCTCTGTGCTTATTCAGCCAAATGTTCAAGCATGCGGTTAACTTCTGGGCACATGAGTCAGCCTCTGGGGCTCCAGTTGGACTAAATCATGTGCTTAACTTTTAGTTTGTGCTGAGGTTCTTTGCTGAACAGGAAGGGAATCTCCTGCACACTTAAGGTTAAGCAAGTGCTGGAGCACAGGTCTGGGCCAGGGCTAACCTGGGAGTGAGGCCACAAAATCAACACAATCTGCAGATCTGCTAGAAGCAGAGAGAAATGACAGAACCAGGTCTGCTTTTTTATGGAGCTTTTCCTCGTGGTTGAATCTGTCAAAGTGAGCAAAATTTGCGATACTTAATAAAAGAAAAAAAGGAAAGATAGGAAGAAATCATGCTTGTTTCAACACTTACGGGAGACAGAAATCCGGACAGGAGATCATTATGCAATTTTCTATCTTAAAAGACACTGACTGTGATAATTACCCTGGTTTTCCTTTTTCATCACTGTAAAATTTTCATACATCATTATAAGTGTTGTAAATTGGAGGTAATATTGCAGGTGTGCAATAATGTAAGAGAAAGGAGAATTAGACTGATTATTATATGCATCTGGTTGGATCAATTCATGCTTTTAATCAAAGATGCATCCATTTATTTTTAATTATACTACATTTTTTTCCAACTCATTTCTAGGTCTTAATAAACAAACAAACAAATAAATAAATAATATTAAAAAAAAAAAAAAAAAACAATATTCAAGCCACAGAAATCTTTTGTATCATGGTTCTTCTGGAAAAATTTTGCTGCTTATCATATGCTGAATGCTTTGTTTCAAGCTTGCAGAGGTTGTCTGGAATGCTTCTCCACAATTATACCAAGCCTGCATTTAACAAGCACTTAAAACTGAGGATGTGTATTTGTAGCAAAAAGGAGAATGTGCGGCTTTATGACAACTCCTATTGAAAATCACCCCATCTTCAATGCTGGTGGGCGGGAATTGTGATCAATGGTTCTGTCTCTGGGTGGAGGAGGCAGGTCAGAAGCAATATCTCTAAAGGGTCAGTCTTGGGTTCAGTGCTCTTTAACATCTTCATGAATGATGCAGATGATGGCATTGAGTGCACAGCAAGTTTGTGGATAACACCAAGCTGAGCAGTGCAGCCAATACATAGGAGGGAAAGGAAGCCATCCAGAGGGACTTGAACAGGCAGGAGAAGTGGGCATAAAACAACCTAATGAGGTTCAACAAGGCCAACTGCAGGGTGTTGCACTTGGGTCAGGGCAATCCCAGGTATTTATAAAAACTGTAGTGAGATCTCCTTGAGAGCAGCCCTGAAGAGAAGAACTTGGGGGTCCTGGTAGACGAGAAGCTGGACATGAGCCAGCAGTGTGCTTGCAGCCCAGAAGGCCAACTGTGTTCTGGGCTGCATTAAAAAATTTAGGAAATACTACTTTTCTGAAAGAGTGGTCAGGCACTGGAATGGGCTGCCCAGGGAGGTGATGGAGTCACCAACCCTGGAGGTGTTCAAGCAACATCTGGATTTTATGTTGAGGGTATGGTGTAGTGAGAACCATTGGCGATAGGTAGATGGTTGGACTGGATGATCTTGTAGGTCTTCTCCAACTTTGGTGTTTCTGTGATTCTGTGGTTCTGTGAAAAAAAAGGGTGGCCAGCAGGGACAGGGAGGTGATTGTCCCTCTCTACTCAGCTCTTGTGAGGCCCCATCTGCAGAACTGCGTCCAGTACAAGAAGGACATGGAGCTCTTGAAGCGGGTCCAGAGGAGGGCCATATGATGATCAGAGGGCTGGAGCACCCCTCCTATGAGAAAAGGTTGAGGGAACTGGGCCTGTTTAGCTTGGAGAAGAGAAGGCTTCATTGTGGCAATCCAGTACTTGAAGAGAGTGTATAACAGGAGGGAGAATGGCTGTTTGTGAGGGTGGATAGTGATAGTGCAAGGGGGAATGGTTTTAAACTGAGACAGGGGAGGTTTAGGTTAGATATTGGAAGGAATTTTTTCATGCAGAGGGTGGTGAAGCACTGGAACAGGTTGCCCAAAGAGGCTGTGGATGCCCCATCCCTGCAGGCATTCAAGGCCAGGCTGGATGTGGCTCTGGGCAGCCTGGTCTGGTGGTTGGTGATCCTGCACATAGCAGGGGGGTTGAAACTACATGATCATTGTGGTCCTTTTCAACCCAGACCATTTTATGATTCTATGAATTGCTGCAATTACTAGCAGGAAACTTCTGGAAGCCTGAAATAGTAAGAATAATAATAAAAATATAGGTATGATTTAGAAATGTAAATACTTTTCCATTCCATTACTGATTAACAACTGTAAACAATTTTTAAAATATTATTTTAAAGTTCCAGAGGCATTCCTATATATTTCAGAGTTGCTGAGAAGCTATAATCATCTATTTCTAGCTTTGGTAGAATGCAAAATTGTGCCTGTTTACAAAAGTTGTAAAGTTATTAATATGAAAGCCATGAATTAGCAACCATTATGACATTAGTTCTTTGCCCCCATGGACAGCAAGAAATATAAGGTGTTTTCTAGAGGCTGTGTTTAGCACAGACCCACTGTCTGCATCACCCACAACAGCACTAAACCATGAAGTTTCTTATCATCATGCTAACTTTCATTCAACTGCTGGCTTGGAAATCATGGAGTCCTGGGTACTTCCATTTCCTCTGTCTTCTAATGATACAAGTATGCTTTCAGTAACGTGCACTAAAAAAAAGGTTTGGTATCCTTTCCTCTTCTGCTGGGGTCTAGGAATGCCACTGTGTAGTTTGCAGGTATACTCCTTATTAGGTTCTGAAGTAAACATCAAATAACTCTCTATGATAAACATTATTCTGCCTTTTACATTACATTGGCTCTTTTCAACACCAGGATTTGCATCATTTGTAAAAACAAGTCCTCTTTCCCCCCTCTCAGAATTCCCATTAAACGTTCAATGATTTATAGTTCACCAGGTTCACTTTCGTAATTCCTACAAATGTATTGAAATTGAATTTCATGATGCATTGCACTGGGAAATTAGAGGAACTGACAATGTAACCATTTAGTAGTCACAGGACAGCAATGTGACATTGACATTAATTTCCATAATTCAATTCGCACACTTTTTGAGATGAAATGGAGAGATTGCTTCAAAAACGTCAGTGAGAGATGCAGCATTAGAATATCCAGATTCTGGTCTCAATTACTCGAAAGAAAACCTACACCTGGTTTAAATAATTTGGATCCTTTTGTTCCACATCATGGAAAGAGTGATGTCAGATTAATTTAACAGATGCAGAATAATTTTAGCAAATAGAATTGATTAATCAGATGGCCTCACATACTGCACTGCAAAGGTAACATTAATGAAGAGTGTTCTTTGTCTACCAGATACATAAAGGCCTGTCAAAAATCAGGTTCAGACTTCACCATCTTTGTTCCTATGTCTGCTGCACGTACTAGACCTTGAGGTACAGAAGACCATTTGGATCAAAGTAAACTGTAGGAAGAACAGTCAAATAACAGCTGTGTTCCCTGAGCTTCATCTCATTCTGCCTCATCCAGCTCCAGTGCTGTGGTTTTTGCTCAGAGGCAGGGCAGAATTTTCCTGGTTCCTGTACCAATTACTGCAGTGTTCTGCAGCAGAATGAACAGATGTTAGAACATCTTCCCTTGTTGGCTTACTTAGATGAAGCAAAAAGCACTGTGTTTTCCAACAAGTTAATTTGGAACTTAAATTCCACAACTGGAGGAATTAATATAAGACGTTGCTACAAAGTCCTGTGCTTTCCAAAAAGCATTCAAAAGCATACTGGGTAATAAGCTAGAGTAAACATGTGGATAGTGTTTAGTTTCTTCTTGGATGAACTTTACAGATGTTGTGTATAGCATTACTAAAACATACATCACAAAGAGAGACTGATGGAATGTAATTTGATTTATTGTATTTTATTGCTTTTCTTTTCTTTTCTTTTCTTTTCTTTTCTTTTCTTTTCTTTTCT
>NW_024962268.1:10488206-10515443 GCF_019238085.1 Lagopus leucura | reverse complement strand
TCTTTTCTTTTCTTTTCTTTTCTTTTCTTTTCTTTTCTTTTCTTTTCGTCTCCTGAAGAGACTTGTCTGTTACTTTGTAAAAACAAAACAAAACAAAAACTGCTTTTGCTTTGCGAGATTTACACTTAGTACTATAACTTACTGACTCTTACTTCTGCTAAAACTCTGCATTTTTTTTACAGACAGCATAGAAATGCGGTAATGAATTGTTTTAACTGTGACAGCTACTATCGGAATGAAATCAAGAGTACAGAAATAGTGGCTGCTAGCATAATGCATAGCAGGTTCATGCATCCTAACTTTCCTTTTAATAGCGTCCAAGAAAACAGCTTCAAATTTGGATACACTTCAGTTACAGAATAAATATCCTAATTCCCTCTGAAGACCAACAGGCCCTTTGAGAAAATATTTACGATCTTAGAGAAAAAGCTTTAAAATGATAATGGAGGAAAGGACTGACTTCAAAAGGATTTTGTGTAGAGGTAGGAAATAACTATCACACATCCTCTCCAAAATTCTATGTAAGTTTAGTGCTGACTATAAAAATGCCTTCCTGCAGTTTAAAGCTGAATAAAATTGCCAATGAATTCAGTCAATAAGCACTGCAGTATCAAATCCAAAGAAGTAGAAGTAAATATTATTTCTTCCTGTCCATGTCAGAGTCTTTTACTTTTAAGATAAGCTGCCTAGGGCCATCACTTTTATTCATAAACTCCCCAAGGAAAATCCTTCCAAGGACACTTTCAGCTATTTAATTCAGTGGGAAACGTCATACATAGCTGAGAGCTGATGCACGTTTCCCTCACTATTTCCTGCAAGCCCTTTGGTTCCTTAAGGGATCATTCATGTTAAAGCATTATATTCAATCTCTGGTTCATTAATCACACAGAAAATAAGGAAGAAAACTAGAATCTGTCTGAAATGCAAATATTTTATCGCAACTCCGAAACATTCTTTGGAATGTTTACTACCCAACAAGGCATTCAACTGTATATTCGATCGAAAGATTTTTCTAAGTTGTAATTAACTTCTCAATTAAAGCCCAAAAGTCCTGAGCAAGCAGTTATACCAGTGAGCTCAGGCATCAGATCTGGCTGCCTCTAAACATGTGCCTGTCATCACTTCCAGATTTTCTGGCTTTTACACCAAATTCTTTGAGCATTGTCAGCGCATTGCATCACATCAAAGCTGTAAGCAGGACAACAGCAATTTAGCTTTAAGAGTAACAAAGGCAGGAAATAGGGAATGCAGGCTTTATCTACATTAGCTGAAACATGCTTCCATGAACGTGGTATTGAAGAACAGGGGAATATATATAGCCAAAAGCACTGATAAGTGACCTTCAGGGGGAAGTTGGTGTTGCCTGTAACAGGAACTAGAACTCCTTTTAAAACAGATATCATGAACCTGTACAGTTAATTCTGCAGATGCACATTAGGCTGCATTTTTCAGGTTTGAATCCCATCACTGAGTTATTTTCTCTTTTCATGCCTGGTATGTGAATGGAATCTGCTTCACTGGTTTTGCTGATTAGATAACAAAACAGATTGCAATGAAAATTAAAAAGCTCAAGGCTATTTGTAGGAGCTGGCTGAATTCCTTCCAATGAATATTTCAACAGGAAATCTAATCTAAGATCCACTTTATAAAATATTCACAAGCGATGTAATTCTTCTAATTCTTAAAAGGATCTAATATGAAAAAATTAATTAAAGATTAAGGGGAAAAGTCTAATCTCTTTTATTTTCTTCCTTTAAGATTTTATTTCCCTTGTGTTTCTGCTAGAAAATGTGTTTGAAATGACAGAAATAGTAACTGTTTGTTATTAAACGCAAAAAATCACACAAAGCAGCCTCTTAACTAGGAGTTGGCAAATACTGCAAACTGTTACCTTTTCTCGCTTTTGGTTTCTCAGCTAAAGGAAATATTTAAAATCAAAGCTGCTTTTTCTCCTCAAAAACAGTAACACTAAGAAACTGCAAAACTAATCTTTTATTTTATTAAGAATTAAAATATTCACAAAGTTATTTTTGTCTTTTGTTGCTTTTTGTTTCTTTGTTTTTGTTTTTAAACTCCACTTTCTTCTTCAGCAAGACATTCACACACAGAAATGAGTCCCTGGTACTGCCAAATCTGTTGCTCTCTGCAATTCACAGGTTCCCTAGAGCAGTGAGGAGGCTTTGCATGGCAGCTTAGGCCTTTCAGAGAAGACCCAGGTCCAAGAATCACAGGGTTGCACCCAAACCTCTGCAGCATTTTTGCCTCAATTGGCTTCCCTTGAACAAGGGAAGCAGTGGTATTTAGGTCTAAATAAACCAGAACTAGAAAAACCTAATGCAGGTGCAAACAAATCTATGAAAATGCACTGGGCATTACTCTCAGTAATGAGAGTAATTTGGAGAGATGTTATATTTTTTAACTTCAAAATGCATTGTGCTAAACTCAGTTCAATTTTCAATCCTGGTACTCACTGCTAAATATGCTGTGCTACATCAGCGCTCACAAAGGAATGCAAAACTAGGGAGAGAGACCACTTTTTGCTGGGTTAGCAAAGCAGCTGCCAGGGTCACAGGGAGCTCTGTGCCCTGCTCATCACACACAAATGACTTCAGTGATGCAGGCTAGCTCCTCTGTCTCTTGAATCAATCTACTGGATAGAAGCTGATATACACACAACTTCGTAATTAAATGAGAGGCAGCTGAGGGATTAGTGAGACATCTGGACTTTCACTAACAGTCTTTGAGCTGTATTTAACAGAAAATAAAAGGTTCTGCAGAATATAAGCGTTTCATCAGTATTAGATCATGGATCCTCCCAGTTACCACTCCTTCCTGGAATAAGGGTGTCACTGCAAACTCATGGTGCAGGAGTGGTGTGTCACAGACTGCTCTTTGCCAAACACAGTGTGTAATCCTACACAAGTGTACAGCTACTTCCCACAATAAAATCACTTGTGTGTGTGTTATTAATGATTAATCATTTCATTCGTTTATCCTCTAACTTGCTGATAAATTAAATTATACGAGTTGCAAAAATACTCACAAGCATTTTTTCCTTGTCATATTTTGCATGATTAACAACCACCAACTTTTCTTTCTGGGAGCATGTTTCCTTTCTGCAGAAATTACTGTTGGAGATTTTTCTGCAGAAACTGAAAGAGCCTGCAAAAGTTTGCAATGCCATAAGTGACTGTTGTGGCTGCAGGGACCTCTTTCTACAAAGACTTTGATGGTTTGTGAGAAGATCACCAACACACCCATGTCATGGTGGTGGCTGAGCATAGATCTGCTGCAGTACCACAGTTTGTGCTTGGTCACTGCTGTGAGTGACACCAGAGGGGGACTGCTATTTTAATGCCTCTGTGTTACCTCACCCTTCTGTTCAGAGGAGAAAGTTCTTGTTCATATTGGTGTACAAACTCAGAAAGACAAGAAGTGGTTGGGTGACTTTGGATTTGACTGAACTGCCTGGAAGAACATATTCTGCTTTTCAAACCATTTTTTCACAAAGTGTAACCTTTCTCAAGATGCCAAAATTATAGATGACAATATTAGCTGAAGTCTCTTTCACAGAGGGTTAAGTTAATGTGTTGTCCTTTTATTTTGCTGTATATAATACAACAGAAACTGAATGAATGGAGTATCCTGCAATAACATGGTCAACACGTGCTTACATATTACTGTTCGACAAGTTGTTCAAGTATTTGAACACCAGTTTCTGTGTTAGATGTATACCAGAGTTTATCCTGTGTTTGATTATTACTGAACTTGACCTCCAGAACACAGGGCACTCCAAGTTAGTATGGATCTCCAGAGCTCATCTAGCCCATCCCCTAACTTGAAGCAGGGCAACATCCAAAATTAGAGCAGGCTTTTCAGGGATTTTCTCAGTTGAGTTTTAACAGTCTCCATGAAGGGAGACAGCCTTTCTGGGAATATGTGCCAGTTCTTAGTCACATTCATCATGAGATTTTCTTGCTTTAGATCTCACTGGAATTTGAAGATGTGCCATTTGCCTCCTATCCATTTGCTGTACTCTTCCAAGAAGGGTCTTGCCCTGCCTTTCCTACAACTTTTCTTTTTGTAGGGTAGTAATATTTTTTTCTTCAGTATGTATGTAGAAAAATCACCTTAAAGTATTTAATAAAACAGTATCACCTCTTTAAAAAATTGTTTATTCTCTGAAAACTTACTTCTATAGTTTATTCTTGATAAAAATTCTTCCTAAGGACTGTTTTTAATTCCATTTTCTTCTGTACTGCCATATATATTTACCTGACAAGCATAGGGTTAACTGAAATTTATTTGTAATATGGGCAGTAGCTTGGTATAGTTAAAGCTTTTTAAGCTGTTAGCTTTTTATTTTACCTAGCTACAGAGAAGATTCTATTTTGCTTTGTCTTCTTAGCTCATATATTTTTTTGCTGAAGAATAAGGAAGGCGCCTTTTTAGACAGTTCTACATTCAGTACTAGAGGTAGGGAAAATAAGGCATGGGTTAAACACTGGAAAGAGACTGCTTTCCACACCATCTCTGCAACCTTGAAATCAGTTTGTAAAGCCTGAGTTTTTAAAGAATGATAACACTGCCCTTTGATGCTATGTATTAAAGTTTTAGCAAGAAATTTATTATAATAAGTTATTTTTGGAGATAAAGTTTGAATTCCAAACTCCAAAATAAACTTTCTGACTATCAGGCTGTCTGTTTCACTGAGCTCTTGTGCCTTAGTCTACATCTATATATAAGGAAAATTGTCACACCTCCCTACCACACACAGCTACAGTACGGAAAAATTCATGGTCCTTCTGGGAACCTCAGGTAGTGCAATAATGTTGGCATGAAGGAAGAAGATCAGACTATTTTTTCCCAAGCCAGAAACTGCAGGGATAAGCCTAAAGCTCATCCAATGCCAGATGAGCTTCTGAATTTCCAGTGCTTATCAGACACCCAGATTCATCCACGCAGTTTGATGGGTATCTGATCATTTGCTAAGCCTAGGAAAAAACAAGAGATGCCTATGTGCTAACTTTGGTTGGTCTTAAACCATGACAATTCTGTGAGTAATTTGTGCCTTAGGCAAATTTAGATTCCATGTCAGTCTGTGAATTTGCAGCCAAACACTTACCATTGCAATCTGAACCAGAACCTAAGGTTCGTACATACTGAACTTGCTGTGTGCTATTACAACAGCGACAGCTTTCACTTTTCAAGATTACAAGGTGCAGAAATGGACATCATATATAAACTGGAGCTGAGTTTCTTAGTACAAATGTCTTAACAGTTATATCGTAAATGCATTTTTTTAAGTCCCATTGACATGCAATAACATTTGCTCCTCAAACTGTTTGCTCATCAGGATGCACACTCAGGAGAGAGCAGAGGCAGAAGTGATGCTGTCACTGAAAAAGCAAGTCGCCGAGAGAGATGCAAATACATCAGACAGGTGGTGACAAGGCGCTTTTTGCTTCCTTTTCCCCTCTGACAAGAATTAGACGTTCGGTCTTGCTCACTTCATTGCGTGAAGAAGCACCTTCCACTGCTCCTCAGCAAAGCAGCTTAAACTGCTGACACCTCAACTGTGAGGGGAGAGACCTGGTGTCCTCCATTGCTGCTTTCAGCATGGCAAACTTCTGACAGAGCTAGCCCTTCTGTATCAAAGCGCTGACAAGTTTTTGCCACTTTTTAAAAGAACTTGGCTCCTACATAGGAACTCTGACTGGGAACATATGTTGGAATCACAAAGCCGGACTTAGTTGGCCTGCTCATAGGAATGCTTTGACATTTGAAATTGCTCAGGAGAAAGAATGCATGGATTTTAGGCGTTGTGTGTAGCAGTTAGCTGAGGTCTGTGTTCACTGCTGGCCATATGGCATCCACCCACCAATGTCATCACAAAGACCATGGAAACTGCAGGATCTTTGATCCTTTTTTTAAGCTATGTGTCCCTGACCCCAAGCTATTACTGCTCCTTTTTTTCCCTCAACTTCAATGAGCAAATGCTTTCATTGGAAATTACTGCAGTCACATTTCTAAAAGGAAAAGTGTGCTCTTCTTAAAACTCTGCAAGCCAAATACCTTGAAATAAACATGTGGGGGAGTTTCTGTGCTTTACCTAAAGGCTTGCAGGAGTTTGAATTGCTAAGAAGTCTTCAAATACAATTCCAACCCTCCCTTTCCTGCTTACAGAGACCAGTGAATGTTACTTTCACAGATGCACATGGAATTAAAACCTCTTTTTGTCATAAAATGGTTCTACTGCCTGGTAATCTGTGGCTCTTGTGGTGTATAAGGAAACGAAGAAAGAGAATTCACTGAGACAACTCTGGGCATCACTGAACTAACTGCTATAACCGAAGATAATTCCTTCCCAAACACATATGAAAAATGTCACCTTCATCATATAGGCAGAGCAATTGTACATCTCTCACAAGAACATTTAGAGACGTGCTGCATATATCTCAGATTTGTAAACTTTAAAATTACCTCAGCAACATGCAGACGTTTTTGGAAGATAACATGAAGTCAACACATTGAGGTGCAGGTGCAAACTAACTGTAAGGACTGGTTTCTGGTTGTTGCCAGCTGATGAACTGTCAGTTTGACACATCTCATACTTGGGAAACGTCTACTTCAAATGCAGTGGTACAGACTGCTCAGTTAGCTGTGCGAAAGAGTCAACTACCTATTTCAACACAGGAGCTTTCAAAGAGCTATACTGTAAGTATTCTAAGATTAGCATGAATCTCTTTTGATGTGGCCCATTGTTGTGAAGATGTTTCTCTGTGCATGATTCAAGGCACAGAATATAGGCCAAGTGTTTCAAAAGTATATTCATTACTTCGCACTGGGAATTGCCACAGTAAAATATTAATTACAGTTGGGACAAAATAATATCTACTTTAAGGGCTCCATTGTGTCATCAATCAAATGCAGATGTCCTAATTAATATTATGCAAACTCATTATTTTGCCTGGAGAACTTCTGGCAGCTAGAGTCACAACAGACACTGTCTCCTAGGAAATAAGAAATAACCAGGCTTAAAAGGTTCAAAATCTCTCAAAGAAAGTGGTAAGATGTCAATTTAAAATTTAGTGTCTTGGCAATCCCAAAAGGACTTGGCAAAAGCAGCTCAATTACTATATTGTGCAAAATAAAAATAGGTCCAATATATTCTGACAGTGATACGCTTTAAAAATTGTTTAACATACAATTTAAAATTGATCTTTTTTTTTAATTATTTTTTTTCCCAGAGACTAATAAAACCATAAAATGTGGTTATGATATTTTCTTTGGCTGCTACCAAATTCTGCATATGCTACCTAGTATGCTTAATTAAGACCATGGCATGAAAAGCAAATTTCCTCCTCCAGGGCAAGCTGAACGACAAAGGATCATCTTGCCTCACTCTTGATGAGTACGTCTGCAGCTGTGCAAATAAGCCTGGGCTCTTTACTAGCACTAGTGAAGAGAAACGTATTTTAGACATAATTCACCTTGGCCACCTTAGCAAATAGGTAAATTTAAGTTTTAAACCTGCATCTTTTTTTTCCTGTTATCTATAGCTACAGTGACAGATCAGAGACAGTAACTTAAATATTGAATATATATATATAAATATACATAAATATATATATTATATATTTATATATAATTATATATATATAATTTCCATCCACTATGTCTAAAATATCATCAGATCTTCAAAAGAATTGAAATTTCCAAGCCTTGAAAAATCATCTCTTAAAATGAAAAATTTTAAATACTAAGTAATAGATTTGACTACTCTTCATTTAACAAAAAAATATGCCCCTCAGCCCTCTCAACCTGATCACAGCAGGGGCTTGTTTGCTCTGCTATCTCTGCAATATATTGATAGCCAGAGGATAAACTTGGCTCTGAACTCCAGCTTTCCTTGGGAACAGGAAGAATCCACTGAAACCATTCACCTGGCCTCTCTGTTAGTGCTAACTGTACTGGTATCTTAGGATTTTATCATTATTTAGGCAACTTTGCATTTTCTGTATCTCTTATGAATTAGAAAAAAATTCCCTATTTTTTTCACACCTTAAAGGCATGCGCACACATGCACACAGAATAAAAAGTCCCTCACCTTGGGCAAGAGTAAGAAATTGAGCTTATTAAGACAGGGCAGATTGCACTGAGATGGTGCAGGGTATGGTCAGGCAAGCATGCAGATCAGCTAACACATTTATACAGGCCCAGGCCCATTCAGCCCCTTATCTCTCATGTTTTTCCTCCCAAGCCACCTTTACCCTTCCCTTTGCCCATCTTTGCTTCCTGTCCTGAATGTCGTACAGTCTTTCCCTATGCTCCCTATCCATAACCCATATCTGGGGAGACTCTGCTATTGATCCACTGTGTAGGATTTTGGTTTAGGTAGAAAAAAAAAGATATAGTAGCATACTTTCAATTGTCTATAGTTAAAATAATTAATGTTTTACTTTAAATTAAATTTTCGAAATTTTAATGAAATTGATGAGCATCAGACTCTTCAATAATCTTTTGAGCTCACAGAACTGAAATAGGATAGATCTTCCTTTCAAAGCTAGAGACACCATACGAGTTTGATGACCAGCTACCAGTCATAAATGGCAAAAGTTTACACAGACTGCTCAAAACCAGACAATGAAGTATCTGCACACATTATATGAATCAAAGAATTGCAAGTGAAGAATCCACAGCTTAAATTACCTTTTTAATTATTAATTATAATTAATTAATTAATTAATTAATATCCAAACAATAGTGTTAGATGCATAATACTCTGAACTACTTCAACTGAATTATTATTTGACTAGCCCTAATCATAGCCCAGTGAATTTATCCCAGAATGTGATTATCTTTACAACAGGACAATACTGTATGCTGCTCTACCAAATGAATTTGTTACTCAAGTCTGCTACATTAGCTGTAAGAAATGGGGCTGTCAGTAAGTGGCTGCAGCACTTGGCTGGCTGCCATTTTCCCACCTTCACAGTAAATCTGAATTCCTCTTCTGCTGCTTAACATAACAATGAAGCCAATCCATTTAGCGACCCTACCTTCTTCTAAATTTGCATGCACATACGTGAAACATTTAGAGAGGAGACAAACAGAAAGACCCTGCTTACCTTTTTTTTATTATTATTATTTTTTAGCAGACCCAATTTATTTAGAGTGTGTAGAGAAAGCAGCAGTCTTATTCCCTATGAAAGTAAATTCAAAAAACCTGCCGTTCCATTGTGCCTACATCTCACCCTGCAGCACTGGAAAGGAAAAGTCTACAGAACTGTAATCCAAGTATCCTCAACAGACAAGTATTATGGCCTGGCTTTTCATTTCCCTTTCCTGTAGCAAGCTTTCCCATAAAAACACAACACAGCTAATGCTAGGTGTGCTCAGTTGCAAGACCAAGCGGCCAGTGAGTAACAATGAAAATATCCAGCAATTATACTGTACTTAATTATATTAATTAATTATAATTAATTTAAAATATATTAATAAATATATTAATATATATATTTAAAATATAGTTAATATAATTATAATTATATCAATTAATCATAATTGTACTATACTTAATTAACTCAGAAATCAAAGAGGTTACAGTCGTTAGGTCATGCTGATGTCTATGTATCTGGTTGGGCTGTTCCTTTCATGTCGGCACCTTTCACCTACAGTGCAGAAGAAGCCTTTCTAACAAGAGACTTCAGTCTCCTTTTCATTTCAGTTTTCATTAAACTGTTTCTTCACAGATTTTGAGATTTGTAAATTCATTTTGGCTAAAAGCCAGTGGGCGGATTCCCAGCTAAATTCTTCAGGATTATAGAGATTCAAGCTACTCCCAACAACCATAATGTTGCTCTTGAATTTACATGTGTTGTCACAGACTTGCCCTTTCTTTGTCAAGATTAAAAGCATTTTTATACCAGGATCAACATCCCTGTTAATATTCTGGTCTTTGACAATAATTCTCTTCCACTGTCCCTCCTAGTACTTTTTTCTGGCATTAGAACACGCAAATGCTATGTGAAGATTATTTTTTCTGGATGTTTCCCTGTAAAAATGTATTCTATTTATGGGACATGTAGACACAGCCGGTTCCAATTTTCCTTTTCATGCATAGCAATTTGGGAAAGCCTGCCATACTCCTGTATGTAAATGCAATCATGCCAGGCTTTTCTTTCAGAGAGCAACCAGCCTATGGGTCCTTTTTATTGCCTGGGGAGTTGATCCTTGCGTTCACTTGCCAGATCGCCCTCATCTTCCTCAGGAGATGTATAGACCTACCACTGGGATCAGGGCCAAGGGTAAAACAGAGAGACACAATGCTTCTCAAGCCTAAGGCTTTGTTCTCCTCCCACTATTCTGGAAAAGGCGTGTCCACACATGGAGTTAATCAGGAATAAGTCCCTGTGCAGACATGCCCTCACACTAAATGTATCCTTCTAAGGGGTGCTGAGGCCTCTAACCACATCCTGGGTACTACATGTTCGCTACGGACTTCTTCAGCACTGTGATTCTGTGCTGCAATCTCAACCTGAGCATTCAATCTTGGATCAAAGAGCAAGTAGCCAGACCTCTGCTATTAACTCCAAAACCTTACAATGATTATTAATTCTGTAACTTTCATACTTCACATACCCATTTTAAGTGCCTTTGAACACTAATTAATCTTCACAGTACTACTATAAAAATTTTACCAAATACCTCTCTGCAAATATTTTAGAATTATGTTTAACATCTGTATGTGGATGTCAGGAAAAACTATTCTTTATTTTTCTAGCTGTGCTGACAAAACACTATGGTTTTTGTGATGATGCTCTAAATTCCTGTGGAACTCCATGATGAAAGGATAGTTTTTTCTACTTTCACATTTCTGAACACAATTAAAGGCAGAGTTCCAAGTTCGATTCCCAGTTACTGATGTGTAAAACTGGAGTAGTTCCACCAAAACCATTGGTACTGCACTAGATTTATGTTACTCTGAGGTCAGAATTTGGACTGCAGGCTTTGTGGTCAGTGCTTGACAACAAAGATTTTCAGTTTGAGGGTTTTGTAATTCTCCGTCCCAGCATTTTTTTCAGATGAATTTAGGAAGGCACTTCAGACAACATTGTATTTTTAAAACTATGTTAGTGAGTAATTGTGAATGCAATCTTCCAAGTACAAGGTAGAATATAAATAGAAGGAGGCAGTAGGTATGAGTAGCTTTCATCTGTTCTGTCATCAATGCTGAAGATATCTGAATTTCCTCAGCAAATGCTGGGAATTGAGTTACCCCCCAGGGAGCTTGAAGGAACTGATCAGATGAAGTTTGTTTCAAAAGTAGATGAACTGATTTTTTTGCCTGTTTGTCAGCATCTGGCAGGATTTGCATTGGAGAAGCACTGGCTGCAGGAGCACGCTGGGACCTGGTATCGAGGACTCTAGAGTTTCATCATCCCTCACAGGTTGTTCACTTCCTGCCACAGGGCTCTTTGCCTCTCCCATCTCTTCTTTCTAGATGCAGTGTCACACTTCACAATGTCCACAAGCTGGCCGTGCAGGTGATAACCCCACCATACAGGGTTCTTTCCCAAGCCCTCTTTCCAATGCCAAACCAGTGTCTGTATTCTACCCATCCAGAACCCTTCTTCCCATGGCAGGTGAAGAACTAACTCCTTATTCATTATGCACCATAGGTAGGGCTTGATCAAAAGGCTGTCTGCAGAGTGGGTATGGAGATTCTCTTGTGGCTGTCCTTTGGATGCAGGAAATGTAGGAACAGAAGAAGCAGACGACCACACAGTCTGGGCTCTTGGTGATGGCCAGGCAGATGGGCACCGAGCAGCCAGCTGACACCTCCAGACAAGCACAAGTCCTATGAGGAGCGGCTGAGGGAGCTGGGATTGTTCAGTCTGGAAAAGAGGAGGCTCAGGGGAGACCTCATTGCACTCTACAACTTCCTGAAGTGAGTGAGCTGTGGTGAGAAGGGATTTGGCCTCTTGTCCCAGGCAACAAGCAATGCACGGGGTAATGTCCGCAAGTTGTATCAGAGGAGGTTTGGATTAGGTTTAGGATTAAGGAAGAACTATTTCTCTTGGAGAGTGGTCAGGCTCTGGAATGGCTGCCCAGGGAGGTGGTGGAGTTGCCGTCCCTGGCAGTGTTCAAGAGGCGTCTGGATGACGTGCTGCGTGATATGGTTTAGTGCTTGTGGTGGCAATGGTGATGAGGAGATGGTTGGACTAAGTGATCTCGTAGGTCGTGTCCAACCTTGTGATTCTATGATTCTATGACAACATCTTTAGTCACCCTGCTCGGTGAAGATGAGTTATACTGGTCATTGAAGCAGGGATGCTCTGCTCCAGAGTTTCTCTGTGCCTGTGCTGTGAGCCAAACAGTCTCCACACTGAAAAGTTTTACTTTACTTTAATCTTCTGTCCACTAAACCCAACATCTGAACACGAATTCATGTTATAAGGGTGAAAAACAAAGGACATAAACAATCAGACATTCAAGTGAACATCTTTCCTCCAAGATTCTTAGTCTCATCTTCCCTTATGTTTCCCCAGTTTTTGGTGAGGTGGTGGATGGCACAAAATACTATGTACAAAAGCTGGAGGTTCCAGGAGAAGCACCTGCTCCTGTACCATGGGCATGTGGCTCTGCCGGGGAGGACCTGCTTGGGGCCTCTGGTATTTTGCAGGGATTTTAAGGTTTCTGTAGAGGGAGAGAGACAAAAGACTTGGAGCTGCATAAATATTACAAAGTAAAGCTTTTCATGAGCTTGAGAAAATAAGTGAGTCTCATGCCAGAATATCCTGGGGAAGGCCCAAAGCCCGGGGAATGAGATGAGTGAGGAACCAGTGTGAGAACAGAGGGTGATAATCATAGGAAAACTCAGCTTGGGAAGTACATCAGGTTGTCCCTTGAACCACTGCCTGTGGAAAGCAGTGTCACAGTGGAGTTTGTGTTGCTCAGGACTTTTTCCAGCCAGGTCTTAAGAACCTCCAAGGATGCTGTACACCCCTATGGGTAACCTGCTCCAGTCTGGGAAAAAAGATATCCCTTTATATCTGATGTGAGCTGTTTTTTTGTTTTCAGACTGTGCTCATTATGTCTTCTGGCACCGTGTGCTACTGAAAAAAAATGCTGTACTTGTCAGTGATCTGCCCAAAGGAGGGAGGATGCTCTCAGGTTCTCCCAAGGCCGGGTTGGATGGGCCCCTGGACAGCCTGATCTTGTGGATGGCAGCCCTGCCCATGGGAGGGGGGTTGGAACAGAATGGGTTTTTAAATCACTGACCCAAACCACTCCATGATTCTACAGGAGGTTGACTCAGTGTTGTTGCAGACAATATACAACTAAGAGGAGGATGTACCTAATGTCTCTTGACCTTGAATATCTGCAGAGATACCTAGATCTGGTTCAAAGTGATCAAATTTAAGAATATCATAGACATCATCATTAATCTATTTGCAGCCACAGGAGAAAGAAACAGCATTGTGTCAGGGATAATAAACATCCACCATTACAGTGTGCACTAACCATCCATCCACTAGTTGCAGGGCCTTTAGGCAGGACAGGATAACTGTCAATCCCATTTATTCTTTGGAATCTTACTAATAGGATGTTGCCTCACTGATATGACTGGATTCATTTCTGCTATTGCAACAAAGTCACAAAGTACTCCAAATTTATTTAACCTTTTTAAACCTTCAACAGCAATCTAGTGTTTATTTATACATTATTCTCTCATGCTTGGCCTCTCTCTCACATGCTTGCACTCCACCCAAATCCTATGAGGCTATCTTTAGACTTGCAGTTTCTGGAAATCACCAATTACTGTTGTTTCAATTTTCAAGTCTCAAAAAAGAAAACCACTGAATGCTGAACTTCACCTTATCATTAACAATCCAAAATCTGTAGATGTCAGTGTAGTTTGTAGGCTTTTGTACTTTCATAACAGCTTGAAATATTTAATGTATAAATTTTTCCACTGTGTATCCTGCTAAGCATTAAGATAAAATAAATGGATACTACCAAAGCTGGATGAATGTGGGTAAGATTGGAAGACATCACTTATGAGGATAACATGTGAATTCATTTGGACATGGGACACCAGGTCCACACTAGCTACTATATTTAGGACGGTAGAAGTGCAAGGAGAGAGGCAGAGAAGTAATGCCTGTTGTGACATGGCCTGTCTCCGTTCAGCAATCGTACCTAAACTGTTGGGTAGCAAAATTGTTATCAAAGGCTCAGAGCAAAGGAGACATTGAGCTCTGAAAGCAGCCAAAGACTGAGTTAATATTTTCATGTTTACTTAGTTTGAGACAATGTGAATTAGTCTTTCCTTTTTCCTATTCTTTGGCATGGATATTGTATTTGTGCCACGACACAGGTTCTTTAGTCCACACAACTGAGTGTGTATTATTGCATATGATGTGATTTTTCAGGGTGACTTATAATTATATGCTCTGAAATTTTAGTCCACAGTGCTGAAAATTCATCTTTCAAAGACCACAGAGCATCTCCTCAAAAGCTTCTCTGGTGTCCTTTCTTAACTGTGGATGTCTTACACTCAGGCTGCTTACAAGGCCCCATGTAGCTTACAAAGAATACCAGCAGCTCACCCGTGGAAACAGATATTTTCTTCATGTGTTTCAATGGGACGTGCCCCTCTGTGACCCTGTAGTTTTAATCATTTTGATGAGAGCTCTGTTTTCCTTCACCATTTATTTTATTTCCCCTTGGGAAATCTATTCATTTCCAACATCTGTCACCTATCAACTCCTTGGGAACAAAGGCTTATGTCATTACGGTTTCCATGCATCAATCTGCAAGTCAACCTGTGCACGTCTCCTCCCATTTTCTTTCAAAAAAGCCATCTGTCCTTCACCTCAGACCACAGGACAAACCTTTCATATGCACCTAATGCACCTTATGCACTTCTTCCCCAGAAATGTGCTCTCAGATCAGTTTTGCAGAGGAGACCATGGCCCCAACAAATCTGAAGCAATTCGTGTCTCCAGGCAAAGTGAATGTGAAGCATCCTCTATTTGCTCATTTAAGTTCATTGCTGATGGCAGACCTGAAGGAAACTGACTGAATAACAAGTCTTGACTTTATATATGAAAAATAAAACTATCTAACTCCATCAGCCACTACAGTTTTGTTTGCAAGTGGAAAACACTTCAAACCTTAATTAAGACACATTTTTCAGTATTTGTGCTTGCTAATGAATAAGATCCATGTACTGAACTCATCTTCATTGCACTGGATGAGCTCATCATCAGAAACTTCATTTCACAAACTCTTGGACTTCCTTCATGCCTTCTTGTTCCTATCATGGGAAGTATAACTGCCTCTAGGATGCCAGCATTTAGATATAATGATGATAAATGCTATTTAAAAGAGGAAGGCATCTAGAGTATACAAAATGGGAAAAGAACTAGTCCCCCACCAGTTATGATAATTTAAAGATTCATAGAACTTTTTGAAATCCTGTATGTTCTTTCTCCTTTCTTAGCCAAACTTTAAATAGTGAGCATGCTGTCTTTTCAGACAGTAATTTTTTCTCTTCACTTTCTTTTCAATTTTGTTGAGCAAATCCAGTACTTTCTTGGTGCCATCCTGTAGGTGACTGAGTAATGATAACTACTCACACACAGGTGTAACACTGGAGGTGTAAGGTGTTAAGGCCAGGTTGGATTGAGTCCAGGGCTGCCCGACCCAGTGGGTGGCAGCTCTACCCAGGGCAGGGGGGTTGGAACAAGACCCAAGACAGCTGCTCAGCTCTTCTTTCCATGGCGTAGTAACATGCAAATTTATCACTGGCGCACAACACTCTTCTCATCATATGCTCCTTTTCAGACAAAAAATGCCTGCTTCTCTCTCGAGCTGTCCTGATGTGCATATATGTAAACAGATTTTGCAAGGGGATGATTATTTACTATTTCTTCCAGAGGGCTAGTGTTCCCAGGAATGTCCTAAATCCTCATTGGCAAGGTGAAGCTTGACAGCTTAATGACTATATTAAATGCTCACTGAGGTGGGAATTGAAAAATCTTTCTATTGCTTAGATGATGTTGCAGTCTGAATGATGCTGATCCTGTCAAAAGCTAATTGTAGTTCTCAGAAATATGCAAAGGAAATAGAGCTAAAAGAAAAAAAAGGATGGTATGTAAAAGACACTGGAATAGCAGTATGTATTTCCCTCTATTATGGTAGCGTGAATACAAAAAATGAAAGTTTGACATGCTTCCACCAGTATCTCAGTGTTTCATATTTTTATCTGCTTTTGTTTACGAGTGCTCAAAGATGTCTCCACAATGACATTTTTCCATTCCATTTTGGAGTTTCCCACTTTTCCTATCATTTTTCTCCTGGTATTATTCTTCCTGTTTTTTTTCTCAAGACATTTTGTTATCTACTCACTGCTTCATATTATTTCCTCTCTGTTCAACCTTATGCTTAACTTAGTTGCTTTTTCCTTCCTTTATCTTACATTTTCTGTCAATTTCCTGTTAACTCCTATGTCTTCCTTACTTCCCTCCATGTTTTAGCCTGGTGTCTTCTCAGAAACTTCAAATATTTGAAAACATGATGTGAGCATGATTCACCAAAAACATCTAGAAATAAAGTTTCACCCTCTCATCAGTGCCCTCATCTGATTATGACAAAAACACCTTTCTACAAATTACTGCATTTTTTTTGCCTGAAATAGAAATTCACTCTGGATAGAAATGCTTGTGTTGACCATAGTTTCTCTCTTTGTCTCTGTCATGGTTCTATGTTTAGAACCATGACAGTCTCTCAGCACAGCATCCTTGGCTACTTCCTCCCTCCCTGGGCTCTCTCTTTCTCGGGAGATCATGGGACTGTGCACTGAGCCAGGGAAGAAACAACAAAAGCAAAGATTGATTTTCATCCAGATCAGTTCCCTGACTGGATGCAGCACAACCACGAAAATTTGCACATCAGCACAAGGAAAGCAGTGGGGCATAAAGAAGGAGAGCCACCCACCAGGGGAGGGGTGGTTGCAGGAGTGGCCGATGTCATTTGAAACTGATGATGACACCAAGGCATTACCCAAGGCGACTTCCTTGTGCCTTGTCACCATCAGAGGTACATGAGGAAACAGAGCTCAGGCCCAGGACCTTCACTGTTCACCTGAGAGCTATGAGCATTCATCAAACAATTTGTATTGTTTGTCCAAATCAAGGCTTTCTTCTGTCTGGAGTTAGAGACATGAACTTCTCTATGCTACCAGCAGACCACATGTAGTCTGATCACTTCTAGTGACTTACATCAATCTCTCCATGTTTTCTGCATTTCATCTTTGCTATCTCTCTGAATTACCTTCTGCCTATTTTCTGTATTCTATATTTACTGATTGTGGACACCAGAAATGTGGAGAGATTAGAATGAAGCAAATGGAAGAACACTGTGCAAATAAAGCAATTCGGAGTGTTAATAACTGCTATAGCAAGCTGTCTTGACTTGGACAGGTACACTCCTGGCTGGGTAAGGAAATGGCTGGAGGGCTGGGCCCAGAGAGTGGTGGTGAATGGAGTTAAATCCAGCTGGAGATCGGAGTGGTGTTTGCCAGGGGACAGTGCTGGGGCCAGTCTTCTTCAGTATCTTTATTGATGACCTCGATGAGGGCACTGAGTGCACCCTCAGTAAGTTTGCAGATGACACCAAGTTGGCTGGAAGTGTGGATCTGCCTGGGGGTAGCGACACCCTACAGGAGGGTCTGGACAGGCTGGAGAGCTGGGCTGAAGCCAATGGGATGAGTTTCAACAAGGCCAAATGCACACTTTGGCCACAACAACCCCAGGCAACGCTACAGGCTTGGGGCAGACTGTCTAGAAGTCTGTGTAGAGGAAATGTACCTGGGGGTATTGATTGATGCTCAGCTGAACATGAGCCAGCAGTGTGCGCAGGTGGCCAAGAAGGCCAATGGCATCCTGGCCTGCATCAGGAACGGTGTTGCCAGCAGGAGCAGGGCAGTGACTGTCCCCCTGTACTCAGCCCTGGTGAGGCTGCACCTTGAGTACTGTGTCCAGTTTTGGGCCCCTCACTGCAAGAAGGACATTGAGGCGCTGGAGTGGGTTCAAAGAAGGGTGACAAAGCTGTGAGGGGTCTGGAGCACAGGGCTTATGAGGAGTGGCTGAAGGATCTGGGGTTGTTCAGTCTGGAGAAGAGGAGGCTCAGGGGAGACCTCATTGCTCTCTAACTTGCCTCTAATTGTAATTACCTGAAGGGAGGTTTAGTGAGGGACATGGTTTAGTAAGAACCATTGGTTAATGAGAACAATTGGTGATGGATGGATGGTTGGAATGGGTGATCTTGTGGGTCTTTTCCCTTGCTGATTCTGTGATTCCATGATTCTTATATTCTGTATATTTATTGCATTGCACTAGAATTCAAAATAAACTCTTCACTTTTCTACAGTTTGAATTCACACTGCAGAATTTCACTGTCCTTTATTCCTGCTTCTTTTCTTTCTACTTCACTGGGAATACAAAAAGAGAAACCTTTGTTAAATCCCAAAGATTTTAAGAAAAATTATATGCAAGCAAACAGTTTGCAAATAGAAGAGAGTGTGCAAGATATTTTTATAGTGTACAGCTAATCACATTGCACCTGGACACCCTGATACAGTAACTGAGAAAACATATCTTGCCCATTTTGCAGATCAAGCAATAATGTACTGTTTATCTTAACTGTATCTAATACGATTCAGCACTTGTAAACAACAGCTGTTTGTATATCTTCCTGTAAAATCCTAGGGATTTTTGAGGGAATACAGAGCTTTAACAAGATCCTTAAAATAGCCTGGTCAAAAGGATATTAAGATCCTTAAAAATTAATGAGAAACTGTAGATGTCCCTTCTATTCTGTTTGTACATCCTTACACCTTGTAACTGCATGGACATAATTGAAACAGGAAAGTAGAATGGGGAAGCAGATGTAACTCTTAATCATGGCAGATGCTTCCTGTGAAATTCAAATTTAGCAAGATTTTTAACTTTATTGTCTTCATTCTTAGTATTTTTCTTTTTTTAAAAAAGTGTTTTATTGGAAATCAAGGGTCTGACCCAATCTTGTTCTGCCATCAACCAGATTCCCGCTGAGATCATTTGGGTTTGGAATCCTTGTTCAGCTTAATTGCAGAAACATGGACAACTACAAGCAATTAGGCTTTACTTGGTAGACCTACTGAGAGTGTCTGTAAGAGTACAACTCATCCCAGTGTGACAGTATCCTAGGGCTTTGAAATGTTGTGTTATTACATTGGCAGCCTAATCTCTAAGATATTTTTGCAGCTGCCACATTGGCTGTACAGCAGCCAATGTACAAATACTATCTGAACTCTTGTGCATCCCAGTAAGTCTAGCAACATGGTATGGCACTCAAAGGAGTTTTAGGCAACCAAGACGTGAGCAGAATTCTTAGTTTCTTTCAAAAAGGAAAGCAGCAATAGTTATGCCTATATATCCTTAGCAATCAACAGATATCCAACAGACAACAGGCCAAAGCAAGACAAGTCTGAAAAAAAGGATCACCCTTAATCTACTGCTTTGTAAATGCAAATTGTCAGAGACAGAAGAACTCTTTATTTTATGAATAAAGGATACATAATTTTCGACCCATTGTCTGTGGAGTGTGCATTGAATTGAGCGCACATGTGCCTTAAGGGTTCTTCAAATAACAACAAATATGTTTTATATATATGCGTGTGTGTGCAAAATTTCTAAGAGTTCTGTTTCTCTTCAAGGAAAAAAAAAAAACAAAACACAACATCATAAGAGTCTGTGCAGTGAAAACAACTGAAATAAAGGGACTGGCTGAGTTCCCATTAAGGGAAGGGTCATGAGCTGGAAAGGATTTCAAGTGCCATTCAACGTGCAAGCATTTGCAGCAATGTAGCCTTGCTGATCTGTAGCTAGGATTACAACCAAAACACTCCAATATCTGGTGTTTTAGCTCCATCTCAGCAGAACTCGGTGTGTAGAGTAGGGCCAGTGAGTGAAAGTGGAATTATTTTGATTTCTTGTGTTTTGTGGCTTAAATGCAAATCCTCCAAGAGGATGAGTTTATACTGAAGAAGCTGTTGCCTTTATAGGCAGCTCAATACTGAGCAAGTTCAAAGAGAGGGCTGTGAAATGGTTGTACCAGATTAAGAATCAACAACTTTATTAAAAATACTCAAACACATCCCTACCACTAAGGACACATTATTTCTCCTTTTGGTATGTGTAGAACTTCAGAAGCCAGTTGCTCTGGATGCACCACATCCCATGAAGTAGACGAAGTTGGTCGATGTTGTTTCAGTCAGTGGTCTAAAGGCAGAGTTCAAGTGTGTACTGTTTTAAGTCAGAACATCTGTAGTAATTTAATCTACATGGTATGTCTTCATACCATCAATTTAACTGAAAAAGAATTGGCATGTTTTCAGACATGACACTCCAAAATAACTGGTTCTCAGGTGCTATCCAGCACTTTTAAAAATTCATTCATTCTCTTTCCCCAAAGCTTTGATCTGAGCATGCATTCATACAATTGGATGAATGTTTAAAGAATGTGTTTGATAGATCTGCCAAGCATCCTCTTTACAGAAACATTTCTTCAGAATTCTTGGGAGTGATAGGAACAAGCATGAACCTTTTTAAAAGTTGCTGTGGTAGTTAGCCAATATTTAGCAGCTCAGAAGTAGTTTACCATAATAAAATAAATTTTTCAAAGGACAGCAGAAAGTCTATGTAAAGTATTGCAGCATGGCCTCCTTTAGCTAGCATCTGCATGAAACATCTGTGGCTTCAGAATATAGTATATTGTTTCATACAAAAGAGAACCATCCAGAACCATAGCACTCTAAAAGACAAAAAATGTAAGAATAGTTTTGTATGCTTTTCTGCATTTCTGAAAAGAAAATGGGCGTTAACTGAACTGGCAAATTCTAAAGACTTTCTGACTCACCATCCAAGGACAGACTGACTTGTGTAGGCCAAAATTTCTCTTTTCCACTTTGGACCTTCTGTTGGTCCACTTTACAATGACCCAAAGAATTCCTCTTCGCCTTTTGACTGATGGAGTTGTGGAGAGTTCTAACACTCAGCACATTGATTGAAATTGGATTTACTTTAATTTTTATTTATTAGGGTTACTGCCCTCGTGCTTCTCATTTGTATAACTGGAAGCAAATGATGCATATGTCAAGAAATATTAATCAAAAAAGATATCACCACAGTAATTTTAACCAAGATATTAACCAAAACAACTATGCAGAAAGTTTGGACAACACTGCTTTCAAAATAAATCAGGACAACAAATATTTCTGTGGCAGGAAGCTAGAACTAAACAGCTATATGTGATAAACAAGGAACTTTTGTTTTCCAGCATTCTGAGTGGTAAACATTCAGAGCAAATTGTCAGGAATGGTGGTCTAATCAGATGAAAAGATGTGCCCTACTATTTGAGAGCTCAGGTTCCTCACAGTATAGATAGGAACTCTTATTGATTGCTTTTACCTCCTACTGAATTTTCTAGATCTTCCTTGTTCCTGAACCTGATGGCACATAGGCAGCCTGTGTCCTTGTGCTAAGTCAAGGACATAAGTGTCTCCCAGCATTGGTTTCTTCATAGGACAGAGGCCACAGCATTTGATCCCACATCTTCCCATGTGGATGAGAACCAAGAATCAGGTGTTCTTGAAGGCAAATGACCATATAGGACAAGGATATCCTGGAAGGGCCTGCAAGCAGGAATAGAAGGTAGGCTTTGCAGCCTAGGACATAGCTAGATTGCACTGCATTGTGCAGGGGTGTGTAGCAGTTCTGTGCAGTGCTGGTCTCACTATTTTCCAGCTTCAGTTTCTCCCATTGCAGGGAACATAACTGAGCACTCAAATGAGTTCTGGGTGAGACTCCAGTGTGAAATCAATGTGAGCTGCCAATTTCTCAGGAGGTCACTGTAGACTTTCCTTTATCTGAACAGAAGGGCTTCCTAGCTGCTCAGCATCTGAAATAAACATGAATGTTACTGCATTAAAAATAGCAGATGCCAGTTTCAGATATGTTGTATGTAAAGTAAAATCCAGGAAGATGCACTGATTAGTGTACAATGAGAACCAGATTTCCTTTCAGAGATTATATCGTGGCGTAGTCTGGACTCTTAAGGTCATCTCCATCTGGGAAGTGGTATAATTCAATTAGAAAATTCACTTTGGCCTAAGACCTCATTTATCTCTTGGAATTAGTGCAATAAATCACAGATTTGTGAGCAACAGTACAAGACAGCTTTTCTGTCCTCCACCTTTCTCACTGATCAGCCTGACAAGGGTGCATCTGTCTCCAAGATCTGGCATTGATCTTTGTTCTCCTAGAGATCTGGCTGCAAGAGTGGGAGTAAGAGCCAAGTAGATGATGTAGAAATAACACTAAGTAGGAAACAACTAATTTCCATGCAATTGGAAATGCATGTGCAGAGAGCAACCATGTGTAATGTGAAAATGTGTTTGTGAATATTTCAGTCACCCTTCTTAATCTGAGTTTCTTACTGGCAGTGGGCCTCTGCTGAACAGTAGTGTCATGGAAGCTGAGCTTAGTATTCAAGATCAGTTGAAAAAGTACAGCAATGCAAGTTTTCTGCCAGTTCTAATAAAAGCTTAGCAGTTTAGCATGGAATTCTCTACACACATTACATTTTGGCAGTGAAGCAATTGTTTTGTAGAGAAATTCAGGAAAGTGGAATTATTCAGCAAAGCACCTCTATAGCAAGCACATTTTCTCCTTCAGGGACTCCACAAGAGGCAACTCAATTGGATTTTGGTTTGGGGGTATCCTTATGGCCACATTCTCTTGTTATGGCTAAGATTAACTGCTTTGAGGGTGGCATTCAACATGCATCTAGGCATATATAAAATACCAGCTCACAGATAGAGTCCTGAATAGACTCAGGTGAGTGAAAATAGCATAGAAAGGAAATAAGACTGAAATTAGAAAGAAGCAAGTCAGAAGATATATTGTAAGTCTTGGTAAACTCATAAGGACCATGAAGAGATCTGTAGTTAGACTGCTCTCTCTTATATATTGTATATTACTTGTGGATTTCTTCACAATAAGATCTTATATGTGCAGAAATATGTAGATATATTTAAGGAGTGACTGAACAAATTCACAGAAGAGAAAAGCATCACAGGTTATGTTTGAATAATTCTTTGTCTCTGGATATCCACAGATTTTTGGGCCCCAGGGGAAAATGTTATATATGCATCCTTTCTTGATTTACCTTTTCAGTAGTCATTCAATATGGGCCACCAGTGGACACAAAATAATGCCATAGATGGACCTCTGTGCCAATATGATGCATATTACATATCTCTGTTCTTAAACTGCAGTTACATTGGTCTGCTGGAATTATCCTACCCTTCACAGATGAGCATATCATAAGTGCACTCACTGTCGAAGAGTGCATCTTAATAAATCGGTGCTAATTCGGAAGAAATTGGAAGAATTTTTTATGCTGTCAGTGGGAACAACGCTCTCAAGTGTTTTAAAACTGTCACCCAAGTGAGAATCTTCACATTAGCACTGACTGCCATATATGAGACATTTTTTTTAATAAATGAGGCTGTTTACTCAGAAGGAAACATGTCTAGACTAAGAAAAGCCTTGTGAATCTTTGCAATAAATGTAATGGCTGGGCATACTTATGTTCAAATTGCACTCCTTGCTTTGTCAATTTGTGTACTGCTTGGAAATCAATATGCCACTCTGTCTAGATAAAAGCTAAGTGCAGATAATGGATTAATTAGATTATTGAGCTGTAATGACAATGTCCCAAGAGAGCACAGATGCATAAAGATGCATGTAAGATTTTGGACTGCCCAGCAACAACTGAAAATACTTTTATCTTTAATATGCAGACTGTGATATTTTTTAAAGCATTAATTCAGAATATGGTTTAAAGTGGTGTTTGCAGTGAGTGAACACTCTTTATTTGGTCTAGTTTTGGTTTTTTTGAACATTGAGGAAGATAAATAACATCCCTCTATATCATTCAGTGTATGAAAATCCAAGCCTTCTCGAATTAGCACTTTGTTTTCACGGTTATATGATAATATGCATTCTTTTCCTTATTTTAAGTAATTCAGATATTGTATTCTGCAAATGAGCAAGCGCGTTCTGCAGATGAAACCACAGACGTCATTTAAAAGCATGTTCCAATACTGTTGTCTTGTTTATCATTTTTAATTTATCAGTGGACTCTTCTGTGAGATTCACAAACAGAAAAGCAAGCCAATAGGCAGCAGGCTTAGATTCTCTCTAAATGAGCTGCAAGTCCGCTTGGAAAGATGGGAGGTCTGCAAATCAGAAAATCTAGTAGGATCAAATTGTACTATCTCAGATATAACTTAGTAAATGCTTTATTTGTTCCAAAAGCAGAGTCAGTTTTGTACAAGGCACCAAGGAAGTGACTTACTCGCTATTTCAATACTACTGCAACTACAGAGTAGCAGGAAGTGTTGCACTGTGCTTTTGTTAAACATTGCTCAATATAGAAAGCTGCATATGGAAATTGATTCCTTCCTCATGTTTTAGCTGTTAATGCATAAAACAGTGCAAACATTAATGACCTAACGTCTGGACAAGGAAATTTCATGCTCTCTCACTTCTTTCTTTCAGTTTGGAACTCATGGGTTTTCTTGTTCACACTGCCTTGAAATATAACAAGTAGAAGAAAGAAAAATAAATTCAGGCAGCCAGTATAACATATAGCATCTTCTGTTTACAGCCTCTGACATACCCGATATATGCACAGCCAAAATCTAAGCCTTGATAAACGTGAAAGCACGTTGAATAATAATTAAATTTTTTTAAAAAAATTATGAATAATTCATAAGGAGAGGAATTCCCATATTGGTCAGATGAATTATGCACAATGAATAATTCATCCAACTCCATTAAATAATTCTACATCATTGAATCCCCTATTCCCAGCTGCCCAGATGTCTCCTTTAAAATCATGGTCACTCTGGAATAATGTGTGGTATTAGCTTTGAATATTTAAACCATATTTTTAAAACTTCTAAGTTTAATGACTAAGGACAGAATAGGCCAGTATGGGACCAGGAACTGCATGTATGTTGGCCAGGCTATTTCCACTGAAGTGAAATAATATTAATTCCCCAGGATGTGGAGAATTGTCTGATGTTCTTCATTTTCAAGCATAGGTGCTCATTTCTATTACCAGAACTATTAGATCATACTACAGATATATCTGATCAATCAGTTCAGTTCTAGTCAACTAAAAGACAAACCTCTTTGTTTCTACAGGAAACTATCTGTTTTTTCTGCCTGCGTACAATTACACTGGAAGTAGTGCCAGAGTAATGCTTTTGCTTTTGTTTTGGTGGTGATGATGGTGGTGTGGGGAGAGCAGGTTAGTGAGCACCTTGCTAGGAAAATGAATTTAGTGCAGACAGCCTCAGCCGCACTTGCAGTATGTGGCAACTGATAGGACTTGACGTGTATACTGTCAGATGAACAACTGACCCCAAGGATTATGACATTTCATTTAAAAATATATCAGACCAAAGCAAGTAGGTTAGTAAGCAGTTCCTGTTTGCAAGCACAGGAGTCTTTTCAACCTTACTCAGCAATCTGTGTCAGACACTGGACGTCTGTGGTCATAATATCAAATTCCTGTTTATTTTCAGTGACTCAGCTGTTTCACTTTTTTTTTTCTACTCTAAAAAAACAAATCATTTCACAGGACTCATTTTCTTTAGATATTGTATTTGTCATGAGATACAGAGCACAAGTCAATTCTTGTGTTCCTCGCTCCTCAGGTCATGATAACCCCTGATTCTTTTCTATCTCTTTCACTCTTTAGAATATACCTGAAATTGGGCTTAATTCTCAAATGTAAAAAAGTGCAAAAGCCATTTCTTTTTTGTATAACGCAAGAACTGCATGTGAGAAGTAAGCATTTAGTTCAACGTCTTGTAAAGGGAGTCTAAACAGTACATGGGAACATATGTATTTTTTGTAGGATTGGCTAACACAGCACATTTTAGTAAGATATGTATAACTGCAAAGCCACTGGGATTATGTATTCTCCTCCTCTGTCACTTGCAGCCCTGTTCAAGCACTTTCTTAGTGTCTTTTGCAATGTGAATAGTCTTTTTTTTCTCTCTCTTTTTTTTTTTTTTTTCCAATAAATGGAGTCATGGCCTAGTTTTATAAGAGGACATGTCCCTGGGGAATTTATACACCAGAAGGAGATGAGGCTATTGTTTGCTGGGCCTTGGCAATACCAAACAAGTAGATGATACAGCTTTGAGCCACAGGGCTCTGCTGTTTCTGTGTCATCCAGAGTAGATCTCCACTGCAGAGGAGAAAAACACTTTTCAGAGAGGCTTAAGAATTTGCAGCTTACATTCTTACTTGAATACTAAGTCAAGGAACTTAGGTTTGTTGAAAAAGTTATGTGAAGGGGTTTTGTCTCCTGTTATGCTGTGTACTGCAGCTAATACTGCACTGAAACACAAGGCAAACATTTTGCTAATTAGGACAGTGCCATAGGTTGTTCTTTGCCACTGGCACTCAGTGTTTTTAGATCATCAGAATCATCCTCAGTAAGGTTTTGGTTCAAGACAACAAGCTGACTCCATGTAATTCCTAGACAGTCAGTTTTCCTTGTCAGTTTCCTAGGCTACCAACCTTTCCCAGAGAAGTGAGTGACCCAACTGTGGGCATCGTACTTGGGAAGGCAGGAGAGGTTAATAAGAACATGGGCTCTCCTATGAGATTTGGCTCTTGTGCCAAGTAAAGATCTCTGCCACATTTGATTTACTTGCACAGGTGCAACTAAGCTGAGCTCTTACTTGATTTCTATAATTGTGATCTTCAGATTTTGACTATATCAAAATAGTGACTATGGTGTCAGTGTGGTGAATGATGACTATGAATGATATATTATGGCTTTTAAATCTACTCCAGAGATTTGCAGTACAGCCAGTTAGACCCAATCACTGTACTACCTTGATGTCTACACATCTCCTGACCTAAAATTGGGTCAAATTTGACTTTTCCATCTTTCATCTGAAGCTGACACAAATGATGTGAGACCTTCTTCCTTCCTTCCTTCCTTCCTTCCTTCCTTCCTTCCTTCCTTCCTTCCTTCCTTCCTTCCTTCCTTCCTTCCTTCCTTCCTTCCTTCCTTCCTTCCTTCCTTCCT